>NW_027656288.1:0-114305 GCF_964235325.1 Thermobia domestica | reverse complement strand
CACATCCCCTCACACTCGCCCCAATACCTCACCTGGCAGGAAGTACGAAGTGTATATAAAACAAAAGTCATCGTCCCACATATATGTTACGCGATAATATTTTAACTTCTATTCTTTTTTACTTTTTTACGAATTTAAACGTCACGATTTAACTTGGGAATTAGTTCCCGCTCCGGGCGAGTCGGCCTCTACTTCCCCTCACACTCGCCCCAATACCTCACCTGGCGGGAAGAATGAAAACTATATAATACGAAAGCCATCGACCTCATATATGTTGCACGAAAATATTTTAACTTTTATTTTTTTTTACTTTTTTAAGATTTAAACGTGACGATTTTACTTGGAAATTATTTTCTGCTCCGGGCGAGTCGGCCTCCACATCCCATCACACTCGCCCCGATACCTCACCTGGCGGGAAGAACGAAGACCATATAAGACTAAAGCCATCGACCTTATATATGTTACGCGAAAATATTTTAACTTTTATTTTTATACTTTTTAACGGATTTAAACGTCACGATTTTAGTTGGGAATTAGTTTTCGCTCCGGGCGATTCGGCCTCCATATCATCTCAGACTCGCCCCACTACCTCACCTGGCGGGAAGAACGAACACGATATAAGACGAAAGCCATCGAACTCATATATGTTACACGAAAATATTTTAACTTTTATTTTTATTCTTTTCTACGGATTTAAACGTCACAATTTTACTTGGGAATTAGTTCCCGCTCCGGGCGAGTTGGCCTCAAAATCCCCTGACACCCTCCGCAATACCTCAGCTGGCGGGAAGAACGAAGACTATATAAGATGCAAGTCATCGACCTCATATATGTTACGCGAAAATATTTAAACGTTTATTTTTGTACTTTTTTAAGAATTTAAACGTCATGATTTTACTTGGGAATTAGTACTCTCTCCGGAGGAGTCGGCCTACATATTCCCTAACACTCGCCCCAATACCTCACCTGGCGGGAAGAACGAAGATTATATAATACGAAAGCCATCCACCTCATATATGTTACGCGAAAATATTTTAACTTTTACTTTTATACTTTTTTACGGATTTAAACGTCACGATTTTACTTGGGAATTAGTTCCCGCTCCGAGCAAGTCGGCCTCCATATCCCCTCACACTCGCCCCAATACCTCACCTGGCGGAAAGAACGAAGACCATATAAGACGAAAGCCATCGACCTTATATATGTTACGCGAAAATATTTTAACTTTTATTTTTATACTTTTTTACGGATTTAAACGTCACGACTTTACTTGGGAATTAGTTCCCGCTCCGGGCGAGTTGGCCTCCATATCCCCACACACTCGCCCCAATACATCACCTGGCGGGAAGAACGAAAACTATATAAGACGATAGCCATCGACGTCATATATGTTACGAGAAAATATTTTAACTTTTATTCTTTTTTACTTTTTTACGGATTTAAACGTCACGATTTTACTTGAGAATCAGTTCCCGCTCCGGGCGAGTTGGCTTCTATATCCCCTCACACTCGCCCCAATACCTCACCTGGCGGGAAGAACGAAAACTATATAATACGAAAGCCATCGACCTCATATATGTTACGCGAAAATATTTTAACTTTTATTTTTATACTCTTTACGGATTAAAACGTCACGATTTTACTTGGGAATTTGTTCCCGCTCCGGGGAGTCGGCCTCCACATCCCCTCACATCAGCCCCAATACCTCACCTGGCGGGAAGAACGAAAACTATATAATACGAAAGCCATCGACCTCATATATGTTACGCGAAAATATTTTAACTTTTATTTTTATACTTTTTTACGGATTTAAACGTCACGATTTTACTTGGGAATTAGTTTCCGCTCCGGGCGAGTCGGCCTGCACATCCCCTCACACTCGCACCAATACCTCATTTGTCGGGAAGAACGAATGCTATATAAGACGAAAGCCATCAACCTCATATAAATTAAACGAAAATATTTTAACTTTTATTTTTATTCTTTTCTACGGATTTAAACGTCACAATTTTACTTGGGAATTAGTTCCCGCTCCGGGCGAGTCGGCCTCAAAATCCCCTCATACTAGCCCCAATACCTCACCTGGCAGGAAGAACGAAGACTATATAAGATGAAAGGCATCGACATCATATATGTTACGCGAAAATATTAAAACGTTTATATTTATATTTTTTACGGATTTGAACGTCACGATTTTACTTGGGAATTAGTTCCCACTCCGGGCGAGTCGGCCTCCATATCCCCTCACACTCGCCCCAATACCTCATCTGGCGGGAAGAACGAAGACCATATAAGACGAAAGCCATCGACCTCATATATGTTTCGCAAATATATTTTAACTTTTATTTTTATTCTTTTTTAAGAATTTAAACATCATGATTTTACTTGGGAATTAGTACTCTCTCCGGAGGAGTCGGCCTCCATATTCCCTAACACTCGCCCCAATACCTCACCTGGCGGGAAGAAGGAAGATTATATAAGACGAAAGCCATCGACCTCATATATGTCACGCGAAAATATTTTAACTTTTATTTTTATACTTTTTTACGGATTTAAACGTAACGATTTTACTTGGGAATGAGTTCCCGCCCCGGGCGAGTCGGCCTCAATATCCCCTCACTCGCCCCAATACCTCACCTGGCGGGAAAAACGAAAACTATATAATACGAAAGCCATCGACCTCATATATGTTACGCGAAAATATTTTAACTTTTATTTTTATACTTTTTTACGGATTTAAACGTCACGATTTTACTTGGGAATTAGTTCCCGCTCCGGGCGAGTCGGCCTCTACATCCCCTCACACTCGCCCAATACCTCTGCTGGCGGAAGAACGAAAACTATACAATACGAAAGCCATCGACCTCATATATGTTACGGGAAAATATTTTAACTTTTATTTTTATTCTTTTTTACGGAGTTAAACGTCACGATTTTACTTAGGAGTTAGTTGCCGCTCCGGGCGAGTCGGCCTCCACATCCCCTCACACTCGCTTCAATACCTCACCTGGCGGGAAGAACGAAAACTATATAATACGAAAGCCGTCGACCTCATATATGTTACGCGAAAATATTTTAACTTTTATTTTTATATTTTTTTTACGGATTTAAACGTCACGATTTTACTTGGGAATTAGTTCCCGCTCCGGGCGAGTCGGCCTCCACATCCCCTCACACTCGCTTCAATACCTCACCTGGCGGGAAGAACGAAGACTATATAATACGAAAGCCATCGACCTCATATATGTTACGCGAAAATATTTTAACTTTTATTTTTATATTTTTTTACGGATTTAAACGTCACGATTTTACTTGGGAATTAGTTCCCGCTCCGGGCGAGTCGGCCTCCACATCCCCTCACACTCGCCCCAATACCTCACCTGGCGGAAAGAACGAAAACTATATAATACGAAAGCCATCGACCTCATATATGTTACGCGATAATATTTTAACTTTTATTTTTATTCTTTTTTACGGAGTTAAACGTCACGATTTTACTTAGGACTTAGTTGCCGCTCCGGGCGAGTCGGCCTCCACATCCCCTCACACTCGCAACAATACCTCACCTGGCGGGAAGAACCAAAACTATATAATACGAAAGCCATCGACCTCATATATGTTACGCGAAAATACTTTAGCTTTTATTTTTATATTTTTTTTACGGATTTAAACGTCACGATTTTACTTGGGAATTAGTTCCCGCTCCGGGCGAGTCGGCCTCCATATCCCCTCAGACTCGCTTCAATACCTCACCTGGCGGGAAGAACGAAAACTATATAATACGAAAGCCATCGACCTCATATATGTTACGAGAAAATATTTTAACTTTTATTTTTATATTTTTTTACGGATTTAAACGTCACGATTTTACTTGGGAATTAGTTCCCGCTCCGGGCGAGTAGGCCTCCACATCCGCTGACACTCGCCCCAATACCTCACCTGGCAGGAAGAACGAAAACTATATAATACGAAAGCCATCGACCTCATATATGTTACGCGAAAATATTTTAACTTTTATTTTTATACTTTTTTACGGATTTGAACATCACGATTTTACTTGGGAATTAGTTCCCGCTCCGGGCGAGTCGGCCTCCACATCCCCTCACACCTGCCTCAATAACTCAACTGGCGGGAAGAACGAAAACTATATAATACGAAAGCCATCGACTTCATATATGTTACGCGAAAATATTTTAACTTTTATTTTTATATTTTTTTGCGGATTTAAAAGTCACGATTTTACTTGGGAATTAGTTCACGCTCCGGGCGAGTCGGCCTCCACATCCCCTGACACTCGCCCCAATACCTCACCTGGCGGGAAGTACGAAGTGTATATAAAACAAAAGTCATCGTCTCACATATATGTTACGCGATAATATTTTAACTTTTATTCTTTTATACTTTTTTACGGATTTAAACGTCACGATTTTACTTAGGAATTAGTTCCCGCTCCGGGCGAGTCGCCTTCCACATCCCCTCACACTCGCTCCAATACCTCACCTGGCGGGAAGAACGAAAACTATATAATACGAAAGCCATCGACCTCATATATGTTACGCGAAAATATTTAAACTTTTATTCTTTTTTACTTTTTTACGGTTTTAAACGTCACGATTTCACTTGGGAATTAGTTCCCGCTCCGGGAGAGTCGGCCTCCACATCCCCCCAAACTAGCCCCAATACCTCACCTGGCGGGAAGTACGAAGTGTATATAAAACAAAAGTCTTCGTCCCACATATATGTTACGCGATAATATTTTAACTTTTATTCTTTTTTACTTTTTTACGGGATTTAAACGTCACGATTTTACTTGGGAATAAGTTCCAGCTCCGGGCGAGTCGGCCTCCACATCCCCTCACACTCCCCCCATTCCGACCCGCCGGGAAGTACGAAGAGTATATAAAACAAAAGTCATCGTCCCACATATATGTTAGGCGATAATATTTTACCTTTTATTCTGTCTTACTTTTTTACGGATTTAAACGTCACGATTTTACTTGGGAATTAGTTCCCGCTCAGGGCGAGTCGGCCGCCACATCCCCTCACACTCGCTTCAATACCTCGCCTGGCGGAAGAACGAAAACCATATAATACGAAAGCCATCGACCTCATATATGTTATGCGTAAATATTTTAACTTTTATTTTTATATTTTTTTTACGGATTTAAACGTCACGATTTAACTTGGGAATTAGTTCCCGCTCCGGGCGAGTCGGCCTCCACATCCCCTCACACTCGTCTCAATACCTCACCTGGCGGGAAGAACGAAAACTATATAATACGAAACCCAACCACCTCATATATGTTACGCGAAAATATTTTATCTTTTATTCTTTTTTACTTTTTTACGGATTTAAACGTCACGATTTTACTTGGGAATTAGTTCCCGCTCCGGGCGAGTCCCCCTCAGCATCCCCTCACACTCGCCCCAATACCTCACCTGGCGGGAAGAACGAAAACTATATAATACGAAAGCCAACGACCTCATATATGTTACGGGAAAATATTTTAACTTTTATTTTTATTCTTTTTTACGGAGTTAAACGTCACGATTTTACTTAGGAGTTAGTTGCCGCTCCGGGCGAGTCGGCCTCCACATCCCCTCACACTCCCCCCATTCCACACCTGCCGGGAAGTAAGAAGAGTATATAAAACAAAAGTCATCGTCCCACATATATGTTAGGCGATAATATTTTACCTTTTATTCTTTTTTACTTTTTTACGGATTTAAACGTCACGATTTTACTTGGGAATTAGTTCCCGCTCCGGGCGAGTCGGCCGCCACATTCCCTCACACTCGCCCCAATACCTCACCTGGCGGGAAGAACGAAAACCATATAATACGAAAGCCATCGACCTCATATATGTTACGCGAAAATATTTTAACTTTTATTTTTATACTTTTTTACGGATTTAAACGTCACGATTTTACTTGGGAATTAGTTCCCGCTCCGGGCGAGTCGGCCTCCACATCCCCTCACACTCGCCCCAATATTTCACATGGAGGGAAAAACGAAAACTATATAATACGAAAGCCATCGACCTCATATATGTTACGCGAAAATATTTTATCTTTTATTCTTTTTTACTTTTTTACGGATTTAAACGTCACGATTTTACTTGGGAATTAGTTCCCGCTCCGGGCGTATCCCCCTCCACATCCCCTCACACTCGCCCCAACACCTCACCTGGCGGGAAGAACGAAAACTATATAATACGAAAGCCATCGACCTCATATATGTTACGGGAAAATATTTTAACTTTTATTTTTATTCTTTTTTACGGAGTTAAACGTCACGATTTTACTTAGGAATTAGTTGCCGCTCCGGGCGAGTCGGCCTCCACATCCCCTCACACTCGCTTCAATACCTCACCTGGCGGGAAGAACGAAAACTATATAATACGAAAGCCGTCGACCTCATATATGTTACGCGAAAATATTTTAACTTTTATTTTTATATTTTTTTTACGGATTTAAACGTCACGATTTTACTTGGGAATTAGTTCCCGCTCCGGGCGAGTCGGCCTCCACATCCCCTCACACTCGCTTCAATACCTCACCTGGCGGGAAGAACGAAAACTATATAATACGAAAGCCATCGACCTCATATATGTTACGCGAAAATATTTTAACTTTTATTTTTATATTTTTTTACGGATTTAAACGTCACGATTTTACTTGGGAATTAGTTCCCGCTCCGGGCGAGTCGGCCTCCACATCCCCTCACACTCGCCCCAATACCTCACCTGGCGGAAAGAACGAAAACTATATAATACGAAAGCCATCGACCTCATATATGTTACGCGATAATATTTTAACTTTTATTTTTTACTTTTTTACGGATTTGGACATCACGATTTTACTTGGGAATTAGTTCCCGCTCCGGGCGAGTCGGCCTCCACATCCCCTCACACCTGCCTCAATAACTCAACTGGCGGGAAAAACGAAAACTATATAATACGAAAGCCATCGACTTCATATATGTTACGCGAAAATATTTTAACTTTTATTTTTATATTTTTTTGCGGATTTAAAAGTCACGATTTTACTTGGGAATTAGTTCCCGCTCCGGGCGAGTCGGCCTCCACATCCCCTGACACTCGCCCCAATACCTCACCTGGCGGGAAGTACGAAGTGTATATAAAACAAAAGTCATCGTCTCACATATATGTTACGCGATAATATTTTAACTTTTATTCTTTTTTACTTTTTTACGGATTTAAACGTCACGATTTTACTTAGGAATTAGTTCCCGCTCCGGGCGAGTCGCCTTCCACATCCCCTCACACTCGCTCCAATACCTCACCTGGCGGGAAGAACGAAAACTATATAATACGAAAGCCATCGACCTCATATATGTTACGCGAAAATATTTAAACTTTTATTCTTTTTTACTTTTTTACGGTTTTAAACGCCACGATTTCACTTGGGAATTAGTTCCCGCTCCGGGAGAGTCGGCCTCCACATCCCCCCAAACTAGCCCCAATACCTCACCTGGCGGGAAGTACGAAGTGTATATAAAACAAAAGTCTTCGTCCCACATATATGTTACGCGATAATATTTTAACTTTTATTCTTTTTTACTTTTTTACGGATTTAAACGTCACGATTTTACTTGGGAATAAGTTCCAGCTCCGGGCGAGTCGGCCTCCACATCCCCTCACACTCCCCCCATTCCGACCCGCCGGGAAGAACGAAGAGTATATAAAACAAAAGTCATCGTCCCACATATATGTTACGCGATAATATTTTACCTTTTATTCTTTCTTACTTTTTTACGGATTTAAACGTCACGATTTTACTTGGGAATTAGTTCCCGCTCAGGGCGAGTCGGCCGCCACATTCCCTCACACCCGCCCCAATACCTCGCCTGGCGGGAAGAACGAAAACCATATAATAAGAAAGCCATCGACCTCATATATGTTATGCGTAAATATTTTAACTTTTATTTTTATATTTTTTTTACGGATTTAAACGTCACGATTTTACTTGGGAATTAGTTCCCATTCCGGGCGAGTCGGCCTCCACATCCCCTCACACTCGTCTCAATACCTCACCTGGCGGGAAGAACGAAAACTATATAATACGAAACCCAACCACCTCATATATGTTACGCGAAAATATTTTATCTTTTATTCTTTTTTACTTTTTTACGGATTTAAACGTCACGATTTTACTTGGGAATTAGTTCCCGCTCCGGGCGAGTCCCCCTCAGCATCCCCTCACACTCGCCCCAATACCTCACCTGGCGGGAAGAACGAAAACTATATAATACGAAAGCCATCGACCTCATATATGTTACGGGAAAATATTTTAACTTTTATTTTTATTCTTTTTTACGGAGTTAAACGTCACGATTTTACTTAGGAGTTAGTTGCCGCTCCGGGCGAGTCGGCCTCCACATCCCCTCACACTCCCTCCATTCCACACCTGCCGGGAAGTAAGAAGAGTATATAAAACAAAAGTCATCGTCCCACATATATGTTAGGCGATAATATTTTACCTTTTATTCTTTTTTACTTTTTTACGGATTTAAACGTCACGATTTTACTTGGGAATTAGTTCCCGCTCCGGGCGAGTCGGCCGCCACATCCCCTCACACTCGCCCCAATACCTCACCTGGCGGGAAGAACGAAAACCATATAATACGAAAGCCATCGACCTCATATATGTTACGCGAAAATATTTTAACTTTTATTTTTATATTTTTTTACGGATTTAAACGTCACGATTTTACTTGGGAATTAGTTCCCGCTCCGGGCGAGTCGGCCTCCACATCCCCTCACACTCGCCCCAATACCTCACCTGGCGGAAAGAACGAAAACTATATAATACGAAAGCCATCGACCTCATATATGTTACGCGATAATATTTTAACTTTTATTTTTATTCTTTTTTACGGAGTTAAACGTCACGATTTTACTTAGGACTTAGTTGCCGCTCCGGGCGAGTCGGCCTCCACATCCCCTCACACTCGCAACAATACCTCACCTGGCGGGAAGAACCAAAACTATATAATACGAAAGCCATCGACCTCATATATGTTACGCGAAAATACTTTAGCTTTTATTTTTATATTTTTTTTACGGATTTAAACGTCACGATTTTACTTGGGAATTAGTTCTCGCTCCGGGCGAGTCGGCCTCCATATCCCCTCAGACTCGCTTCAATACCTCACCTGGCGGGAAGAACGAAAACTATATAATACGAAAGCCATCGACCTCATATATGTTACGAGAAAATATTTTAACTTTTATTTTTATATTTTTTTACGGATTTAAACGTCACGATTTTACTTGGGAATTAGTTCCCGCTCCGGGCGAGTAGGCCTCCACATCCGCTGACACTCGCCCCAATACCTCACCTGGCAGGAAGAACGAAAACTATATAATACGAAAGCCATCGACCTCATATATGTTACGCGAAAATATTTTAACTTTTATTTTTTACTTTTTTACGGATTTGGACATCACGATTTTACTTGGGAATTAGTTCCCGCTCCGGGCGAGTCGGCCTCCACATCCCCTCACACCTGCCTCAATAACTCAACTGGCGGGAAAAACGAAAACTATATAATACGAAAGCCATCGACTTCATATATGTTACGCGAAAATATTTTAACTTTTATTTTTATATTTTTTTGCGGATTTAAAATTCACGATTTTACTTGGGAATTAGTTCCCGCTCCGGGCGAGTCGGCCTCCACATCCCCTGACACTCGCCCCAATACCTCACCTGGCGGGAAGTACGAAGTGTATATAAAACAAAAGTCATCGTCTCACATATATGTTACGCGATAATATTTTAACTTTTATTCTTTTTTACTTTTTTACGGATTTAAACGTCACGATTTTACTTAGGAATTAGTTCCCGCTCCGGGCGAGTCGCCTTCCACATCCCCTCACACTCGCTCCAATACCTCACCTGGCGGGAAGAACGAAAACTATATAATACGAAAGCCATCGACCTCATATATGTTACGCGAAAATATTTAAACTTTTATTCTTTTTTACTTTTTTACGGTTTTAAACGCCACGATTTCACTTGGGAATTAGTTCCCGCTCCGGGAGAGTCGGCCTCCACATCCCCCCAAACTAGCCCCAATACCTCACCTGGCGGGAAGTACGAAGTGTATATAAAACAAAAGTCTTCGTCCCACATATATGTTACGCGATAATATTTTAACTTTTATTCTTTTTTACTTTTTTACGGATTTAAACGTCACGATTTTACTTGGGAATAAGTTCCAGCTCCGGGCGAGTCGGCCTCCACATCCCCTCACACTCCCCCCATTCCGACCCGCCGGGAAGAACGAAGAGTATATAAAACAAAAGTCATCGTCCCACATATATGTTACGCGATAATATTTTACCTTTTATTCTTTCTTACTTTTTTACGGATTTAAACGTCACGATTTTACTTGGGAATTAGTTCCCGCTCAGGGCGAGTCGGCCGCCACATTCCCTCACACCCGCCCCAATACCTCGCCTGGCGGGAAGAACGAAAACCATATAATAAGAAAGCCATCGACCTCATATATGTTATGCGTAAATATTTTAACTTTTATTTTTATATTTTTTTTACGGATTTAAACGTCACGATTTTACTTGGGAATTAGTTCCCATTCCGGGCGAGTCGGCCTCCACATCCCCTCACACTCGTCTCAATACCTCACCTGGCGGGAAGAACGAAAACTATATAATACGAAACCCAACCACCTCATATATGTTACGCGAAAATATTTTATCTTTTATTCTTTTTTACTTTTTTACGGATTTAAACGTCACGATTTTACTTGGGAATTAGTTCCCGCTCCGGGCGAGTCCCCCTCAGCATCCCCTCACACTCGCCCCAATACCTCACCTGGCGGGAAGAACGAAAACTATATAATACGAAAGCCATCGACCTCATATATGTTACGGGAAAATATTTTAACTTTTATTTTTATTCTTTTTTACGGAGTTAAACGTCACGATTTTACTTAGGAGTTAGTTGCCGCTCCGGGCGAGTCGGCCTCCACATCCCCTCACACTCCCTCCATTCCACACCTGCCGGGAAGTAAGAAGAGTATATAAAACAAAAGTCATCGTCCCACATATATGTTAGGCGATAATATTTTACCTTTTATTCTTTTTTACTTTTTTACGGATTTAAACGTCACGATTTTACTTGGGAATTAGTTCCCGCTCCGGGCGAGTCGGCCGCCACATCCCCTCACACTCGCCCCAATACCTCACCTGGCGGGAAGAACGAAAACCATATAATACGAAAGCCATCGACCTCATATATGTTACGCGAAAATATTTTAACTTTTATTTTTATATTTTTTTACGGATTTAAACGTCACGATTTTACTTGGGAATTAGTTCCCGCTCCGGGCGAGTCGGCCCCCACATCCCCTCACACTCGCCCCAATACCTAATCTGGCGGGAAGAACGAAAACTATATAATACGAAACCCATCGACCTCATATATGTTACGCGAAAATATTTTAACTTTTATTTTTATACTTTTTTACGGAGTTAAAAGTCACGATTTTACTTGGGAATTAGTTCCCGCTCCGGGCGAGTCGGCCTCCACATCCCCTCACACTCGCCCCAATACCTCACCTGGCGGGAAGAACGAAAACTATATAATACGAAAGCCATCGACCTCATATATGTTACGCGAAAATATTTTAACTTTTATTTTTATACTTTTTTACGGATTTAAACGTCACGACTTTACTTGGGAATTAGTTTCCGCTCCGGGCGAGTCGGCCTCCACATCCCCTCACACTCGCCCCAATACCTCACCTGGCGGGAAAAACGAAAACTATATAATACGAAAGCTATCGACCTCATATATGTTACGCGAAAATATTTTAACTTTTATTTTTATACTTTTTTGCGGATTTAAACGTCACGATTTTACTTGGGAATTAGTTCCTCCCCGGGCAAGTCGGCCTCCACATCCTCTCACACTCGCCCCAATACCTCACCTGGCGGGCAGAACGAAAACTATATAATACGAAAGCCATCGACCACATATATGTTACGCGAAAATATTTTAACTTTTATTTTTATAGTTTTTTACGGATTAAAACGTCACGATTTTACTTGGGAATTAGTTCCCGCTCCGGGCGAGTCGGCCTCCATATCCCCACACACTCGCTTAAATATCCCCACACCTGGCGGGAAGAACGAAGACCATATAAGACGATAGGCATCGACCTCATATATGTTACGCGAAAATATTTTAACTTTTATTTGTACACTTTTTTACGGATTTAAACGTCACGATTTTACTTGGCAATTAGTTTGCACTCCGGGCGAGTCGGCCTCCATATTCCATTACACTCTCCCCATGCCTCAACTGGCGGGAAGAACGAAGACTATATAAGACGAAAGCCATCGACCTCAAATATGTTACGCGAATATATTTTAACTTTTATTTTTATACTTTTTTAAGAATTTAAACGTCATGATTTCACTTGGGAATTAGTACTCTCTCCGGACGAGTAGGCCTCCATATTCCCTAACACTCGCCCTAATATCTCACCTGGCGGGAAGAACGAAGATTATATAAGACGAAAGCCATCGACCTCATATATGTTACGCGAATATATTTTAACTTTTATTTTTATACTTTTTTAAGGATTTAAACGTCACGATCTTAGTTGGGAATTAGTACCCTCTCCGGGCGAGTCGGCGTCCATATTCCCTAACACTCGCCCCAATACCTCACCTGGCGGGAAGAACGAAGATTATATAAGACAAAAGCCACAGACCTCATATATGTTACGCGAAAATATTTTAACTTTTATTTTTATATTTTTTTACGGATTTATACGTCACGAATTTACTTGGGAATTAGATCCTGATCCGGGCGAGTCGTCCTCCATATCCCCTCACACTCTCCCAATACCTCAGCTGGCGGGAAGAATGAGGACTAAATAAGACGAAAGCCATCGACCTTATATATGTTACGCGAAAATATTTTAACTTTTATTTTTATACTTTTTTACGGAATTAAACGTCACGATTTTACTTGGGAATTAGTTCCCGCTCCGGGCGAGTCGGCCTCTACATCCCCTCACACTCGCCCCAATACCTCAGCTGGCGGGAAGAACGAAAACTATATAATACGAAAGCCATCGACCTCATATATGTTACGCGAAAATATTTTAACTTTTATTTTTATACTTTTTTACGGATTTAAACGTCACGATTTTACTTGGGAATTAGTTCCCGCTCCGGGCGAGTCGCCTTCCACATCCCCTCACACCCGCCCCAATACCTCACCTGGCGGGAAGAACGAAGGCTATATAAGACGAAAGCCATCAACCTCATATAAGTTAAACGAAAATATTTTAACTTTTATTTTTATTCTTTTCTACGGATTTAAACGTCACAATTTTACTTGGGAATTAGTTCCCGCTCCGGGCGAGTCGGCCTCAATATCCCCTCACACTAGCCCCAATACCTCACCTGGCAGGAAGAACGAAGACTATATAAGATGAAAGGCATCGACATCATATATGTTACGCGAAAATATTAAAACGTTTATATTTATATTTTTTTACGGATTTAAACGTCACGATTTTACTTGGGAATTAGTTCCCACTCCGGGCGAGTCGGCCTCCATATCCCCACACACTCGCCTAAATATCCCCACACCTGGCGGGAAGAACGAACACCATATAAGACGATAGGCATCGACCTCATATATGTTACGCGAAAATATTTTAACTTTTATTTGTACACTTTTTTACGGATTTAAACGTCACGATTTTACTTGGGAATTAGTTTACACTCCGGACGAAACGGCCTCCATATCCGCTCACACTCTCCAGAATACCTCACCTGGCGGAAAGAACCAAGACTATATAAGACGAAAGCCATCGACCTCATATATGTTACTAGAAAATATTTTAAATTTTATTTTTATACCTTTTTACGGATTTAAACGTCACGATTTTACTTGGGAATTAGTTCCCGCTCCGGGCGAGTCGGCCTCCATATCCCCTCAAACTCGCACCAATACCTCATTTGTCGGGAAGAACGAATGCTATATAAGACGAAAGCCATCAACCTCATATAAGTTAAACGAAAATATTTTAACTTTTATTTTTATTCTTTTCTACGGATTTAAACGTCACAATTTTACTTGGGAATTAGTTCCCGCTCCGGGCGAGTCGGCCTCAAAATCCCCTCACACTAGCCCCAATACCTCACCTGGCAGGAAGAACTAAGACTATATAAGATGAAAGGCATCGACATCATATATGTTACGCGAAAATATTAAAACGTTTATATTTATATTTTTTTACGGATTTGAACGTCACGATTTTACTTGGGAATTAGTTCCCACTCCGGGCGAGTCGGCCTCCATATCCCCTCACACTCGCCCCAATACCTCATCTGGCGGGAAGAACGAAGACCATATAAGACGAAAGCCATCGACCTCATATATGTTTCGCAAATATATTTTAACTTTTATTTTTATACTTTTTTAAGAATTTAAACATCATGATTTTACTTGGGAATTAGTACTCTCTCCGGAGGAGTCGGCCTCCATATTCCCTAACACTCGCCCCAATACCTCACCTGGCGGGAAGAAGGAAGATTATATAAGACGAAAGCCATCGACCTCATATATGTCACGCGAAAATATTTTAACTTTTATTTTTATACTTTTTTACGGATTTAAACGTAACGATTTTACTTGGGAATGAGTTCCCGCCCCGGGCGAGTCGGCCTCAATATCCCCTCACTCGCCCCAATACCTCACCTGGCGGGAAAAACGAAGACGATATAAGACGAAAGCCACCGACCTCATATATGTTTCGCGAAAATATTTTAACCTTTATTTTTATACTTTTTTGCGGATTTAAACGTCACGATTTTACTTGGGAATTAGTTCCAGCTCCGAGCAAGTCGGCCTTCATATCCCCTCACACTCGCCCCAATATCTCACCTGGCGGGAAGAACGAAAACTATATAAGACGAAAGCCATCGACCTCATATATGTTACGGGAAAATATTTTAACTTTTATTTTTATTCTTTTTTACGGAGTTAAACGTCACGATTTTACTTAGGAGTTAGTTGCCGCTCCGGGCGAGTCGGCCTCCACATCCCCTCACACTCCCCCCATTCCACACCTGCCGGGAAGTAAGAAGAGTATATAAAACAAAAGTCATCGTCCCACATATATGTTAGGCGATAATATTTTACCTTTTATTCTTTTTTACTTTTTTACGGATTTAAACGTCACGATTTTACTTGGGAATTAGTTCCCGCTCCGGGCGAGTCGGCCGCCACATCCCCTGACACTCGCCCCAATACCTCACCTGGCGGGAAGAACGAAAACCATATAATACGAAAGCCATCGACCTCATATATGTTACGCGAAAATATTTTAACTTTTATTTTTATATTTTTTTACGGATTTAAACGTCACGATTTTACTTGGGAATTAGTTCCCGCTCCGGGCGAGTCGGCCCCCACATCCCCTCACACTCGCCCCAATACCTAATCTGGCGGGAAGAACGAAAACTATATAATACGAAACCCATCGACCTCATATATGTTACGCGAAAATATTTTAACTTTTATTTTTATACTTTTTTACGGAGTTAAAAGTCACGATTTTACTTGGGAATTAGTTCCCGCTCCGGGCGAGTCGGCCTCCACATCCCCTCACACCCGCCCCAATACCTCACCTGGCGGGAAGAACGAAAACTATATAATACGAAAGCCATCGACCTCATATATGTTACGCGAAAATATTTTAACTTTTATTTTTATACTTTTTTACGGATTTAAACGTCACGACTTTACTTGGGAATTAGTTTCCGCTCCGGGCGAGTCGGCCTCCACATCCCCTCACACTCGCCCCAATACCTCACCTGGCGGGAAAAACGAAAACTATATAATACGAAAGCTATCGACCTCATATATGTTACGCGAAAATATTTTAACTTTTATTTTTATACTTTTTTGCGGATTTAAACGTCACGATTTTACTTGGGAATTAGTTCCTCCCCGGGCAAGTCGGCCTCCACATCCTCTCACACTCGCCCCAATACCTCACCTGGCGGGCAGAACGAAAACTATATAATACGAAAGCCATCGACCACATATATGTTACGCGAAAATATTTTAACTTTTATTTTTATAGTTTTTTACGGATTAAAACGTCACGATTTTACTTGGGAATTAGTTCCCGCTCCGGGCGAGTCGGCCTCCATATCCCCACACACTCGCCTAAATATCCCCACACCTGGCGGGAAGAACGAAGACCATATAAGACGATAGGCATCGACCTCATATATGTTACGCGAAAATATTTTAACTTTTATTTGTACACTTTTTTACGGATTTAAACGTCACGATTTTACTTGGCAATTAGTTTACACTCCGGGCGAGTCGGCCTCCATATTCCATTACACTCTCCCCATGCCTCAACTGGCGGGAAGAACGAAGACTATATAAGACGAAAGCCATCGACCTCAAATATGTTACGCGAATATATTTTAACTTTTATTTTTATACTTTTTTAAGAATTTAAACGTCATGATTTCACTTGGGAATTAGTACTCTCTCCGGACGAGTAGGCCTCCATATTCCCTAACACTCGCCCTAATATCTCACCTGGCGGGAAGAACGAAGATTATATAAGACGAAAGCCATCGACCTCATATATGTTACGCGAATATATTTTAACTTTTATTTTTATACTTTTTTAAGGATTTAAACGTCACGATCTTAGTTGGGAATTAGTACCCTCTCCGGGCGAGTCGGCGTCCATATTCCCTAACACTCGCCCCAATACCTCACCTGGCGGGAAGAACGAAGATTATATAAGACAAAAGCCACAGACCTCATATATGTTACGCGAAAATATTTTAACTTTTATTTTTATATTTTTTTACGGATTTATACGTCACGAATTTACTTGGGAATTAGATCCTGATCCGGGCGAGTCGTCCTCCATATCCCCTCACACTCTCCCAATACCTCAGCTGGCGGGAAGAATGAGGACTAAATAAGACGAAAGCCATCGACCTTATATATGTTACGCGAAAATATTTTAACTTTTATTTTTATACTTTTTTACGGAATTAAACGTCACGATTTTACTTGGGAATTAGTTCCCGCTCCGGGCGAGTCGGCCTCTACATCCCCTCACACTCGCCCCAATACCTCAGCTGGCGGGAAGAACGAAAACTATATAATACGAAAGCCATCGACCTCATATATGTTACGCGAAAATATTTTAACTTTTATTTTTATACTTTTTTACGGATTTAAACGTCACGATTTTACTTGGGAATTAGTTCCCGCTCCGGGCGAGTCGCCTTCCACATCCCCTCACACCCGCCCCAATACCTCACCTGGCGGGAAGAACGAAGGCTATATAAGACGAAAGCCATCAACCTCATATAAGTTAAACGAAAATATTTTAACTTTTATTTTTATTCTTTTCTACGGATTTAAACGTCACAATTTTACTTGGGAATTAGTTCCCGCTCCGGGCGAGTCGGCCTCAATATCCCCTCACACTAGCCCCAATACCTCACCTGGCAGGAAGAACGAAGACTATATAAGATGAAAGGCATCGACATCATATATGTTACGCGAAAATATTAAAACGTTTATATTTATATTTTTTTACGGATTTAAACGTCACGATTTTACTTGGGAATTAGTTCCCACTCCGGGCGAGTCGGCCTCCATATCCCCACACACTCGCCTAAATATCCCCACACCTGGCGGGAAGAACGAACACCATATAAGACGATAGGCATCGACCTCATATATGTTACGCGAAAATATTTTAACTTTTATTTGTACACTTTTTTACGGATTTAAACGTCACGATTTTACTTGGGAATTAGTTTACACTCCGGACGAAACGGCCTCCATATCCGCTCACACTCTCCAGAATACCTCACCTGGCGGAAAGAACCAAGACTATATAAGACGAAAGCCATCGACCTCATATATGTTACTAGAAAATATTTTAAATTTTATTTTTATACCTTTTTACGGATTTAAACGTCACGATTTTACTTGGGAATTAGTTCCCGCTCCGGGCGAGTCGGCCTCCATATCCCCTCAAACTCGCACCAATACCTCATTTGTCGGGAAGAACGAATGCTATATAAGACGAAAGCCATCAACCTCATATAAGTTAAACGAAAATATTTTAACTTTTATTTTTATTCTTTTCTACGGATTTAAACGTCACAATTTTACTTGGGAATTAGTTCCCGCTCCGGGCGAGTCGGCCTCAAAATCCCCTCACACTAGCCCCAATACCTCACCTGGCAGGAAGAACTAAGACTATATAAGATGAAAGGCATCGACATCATATATGTTACGCGAAAATATTAAAACGTTTATATTTATATTTTTTTACGGATTTGAACGTCACGATTTTACTTGGGAATTAGTTCCCACTCCGGGCGAGTCGGCCTCCATATCCCCTCACACTCGCCCCAATACCTCATCTGGCGGGAAGAACGAAGACCATATAAGACGAAAGCCATCGACCTCATATATGTTTCGCAAATATATTTTAACTTTTATTTTTATACTTTTTTAAGAATTTAAACATCATGATTTTACTTGGGAATTAGTACTCTCTCCGGAGGAGTCGGCCTCCATATTCCCTAACACTCGCCCCAATACCTCACCTGGCGGGAAGAAGGAAGATTATATAAGACGAAAGCCATCGACCTCATATATGTCACGCGAAAATATTTTAACTTTTATTTTTATACTTTTTTACGGATTTAAACGTAACGATTTTACTTGGGAATGAGTTCCCGCCCCGGGCGAGTCGGCCTCAATATCCCCTCACTCGCCCCAATACCTCACCTGGCGGGAAAAACGAAGACGATATAAGACGAAAGCCACCGACCTCATATATGTTTCGCGAAAATATTTTAACCTTTATTTTTATACTTTTTTGCGGATTTAAACGTCACGATTTTACTTGGGAATTAGTTCCAGCTCCGAGCAAGTCGGCCTTCATATCCCCTCACACTCGCCCCAATATCTCACCTGGCGGGAAGAACGAAAACTATATAAGACGAAAGCCATCGACCTCATATATGTTACGGGAAAATATTTTAACTTTTATTTTTATTCTTTTTTACGGAGTTAAACGTCACGATTTTACTTAGGAGTTAGTTGCCGCTCCGGGCGAGTCGGCCTCCACATCCCCTCACACTCCCCCCATTCCACACCTGCCGGGAAGTAAGAAGAGTATATAAAACAAAAGTCATCGTCCCACATATATGTTAGGCGATAATATTTTACCTTTTATTCTTTTTTACTTTTTTACGGATTTAAACGTCACGATTTTACTTGGGAATTAGTTCCCGCTCCGGGCGAGTCGGCCGCCACATCCCCTGACACTCGCCCCAATACCTCACCTGGCGGGAAGAACGAAAACCATATAATACGAAAGCCATCGACCTCATATATGTTACGCGAAAATATTTTAACTTTTATTTTTATATTTTTTTACGGATTTAAACGTCACGATTTTACTTGGGAATTAGTTCCCGCTCCGGGCGAGTCGGCCCCCACATCCCCTCACACTCGCCCCAATACCTAATCTGGCGGGAAGAACGAAAACTATATAATACGAAACCCATCGACCTCATATATGTTACGCGAAAATATTTTAACTTTTATTTTTATACTTTTTTACGGAGTTAAAAGTCACGATTTTACTTGGGAATTAGTTCCCGCTCCGGGCGAGTCGGCCTCCACATCCCCTCACACCCGCCCCAATACCTCACCTGGCGGGAAGAACGAAAACTATATAATACGAAAGCCATCGACCTCATATATGTTACGCGAAAATATTTTAACTTTTATTTTTATACTTTTTTACGGATTTAAACGTCACGACTTTACTTGGGAATTAGTTTCCGCTCCGGGCGAGTCGGCCTCCACATCCCCTCACACTCGCCCCAATACCTCACCTGGCGGGAAAAACGAAAACTATATAATACGAAAGCTATCGACCTCATATATGTTACGCGAAAATATTTTAACTTTTATTTTTATACTTTTTTGCGGATTTAAACGTCACGATTTTACTTGGGAATTAGTTCCTCCCCGGGCAAGTCGGCCTCCACATCCTCTCACACTCGCCCCAATACCTCACCTGGCGGGCAGAACGAAAACTATATAATACGAAAGCCATCGACCACATATATGTTACGCGAAAATATTTTAACTTTTATTTTTATAGTTTTTTACGGATTAAAACGTCACGATTTTACTTGGGAATTAGTTCCCGCTCCGGGCGAGTCGGCCTCCATATCCCCACACACTCGCCTAAATATCCCCACACCTGGCGGGAAGAACGAAGACCATATAAGACGATAGGCATCGACCTCATATATGTTACGCGAAAATATTTTAACTTTTATTTGTACACTTTTTTACGGATTTAAACGTCACGATTTTACTTGGCAATTAGTTTACACTCCGGGCGAGTCGGCCTCCATATTCCATTACACTCTCCCCATGCCTCAACTGGCGGGAAGAACGAAGACTATATAAGACGAAAGCCATCGACCTCAAATATGTTACGCGAATATATTTTAACTTTTATTTTTATACTTTTTTAAGAATTTAAACGTCATGATTTCACTTGGGAATTAGTACTCTCTCCGGACGAGTAGGCCTCCATATTCCCTAACACTCGCCCTAATATCTCACCTGGCGGGAAGAACGAAGATTATATAAGACGAAAGCCATCGACCTCATATATGTTACGCGAATATATTTTAACTTTTATTTTTATACTTTTTTAAGGATTTAAACGTCACGATCTTACTTGGGAATTAGTACCCTCTCCGGGCGAGTCGGCGTCCATATTCCCTAACACTCGCCCCAATACCTCACCTGGCGGGAAGAACGAAGATTATATAAGACAAAAGCCACAGACCTCATATATGTTACGCGAAAATATTTTAACTTTTATTTTTATATTTTTTTACGGATTTATACGTCACGAATTTACTTGGGAATTAGATCCTGATCCGGGCGAGTCGTCCTCCATATCCCCTCACACTCTCCCAATACCTCAGCTGGCGGGAAGAATGAGGACTAAATAAGACGAAAGCCATCGACCTTATATATGTTAAACGAAAATATTTTAACTTTTATTTTTATACTTTTTTACGGAATTAAACGTCACGATTTTACTTGGGAATTAGTTCCCGCTCCGGGCGCGTCGGCCTCTACATCCCCTCACACTCGCCCCAATACCTCAGCTGGCGGGAAGAACGAAAACTATATAATACGAAAGCCATCGACCTCATATATGTTACGCGAAAATATTTTAACTTTTATTTTTATACTTTTTTACGGATTTAAACGTCACGATTTTACTTGGGAATTAGTTCCCGCTCCGGGCGAGTCGCCTTCCACATCCCCTCACACCCGCCCCAATACCTCACCTGGCGGGAAGAACGAAGGCTATATAAGACGAAAGCCATCAACCTCATATAAGTTAAACGAAAATATTTTAACTTTTATTTTTATTCTTTTCTACGGATTTAAACGTCACAATTTTACTTGGGAATTAGTTCCCGCTCCGGGCGAGTCGGCCTCAATATCCCCTCACACTAGCCCCAATACCTCACCTGGCAGGAAGAACGAAGACTATATAAGATGAAAGGCATCGACATCATATATGTTACGCGAAAATATTAAAACGTTTATATTTATATTTTTTTACGGATTTAAACGTCACGATTTTACTTGGGAATTAGTTCCCACTCCGGGCGAGTCGGCCTCCATATCCCCACACACTCGCCTAAATATCCCCACACCTGGCGGGAAGAACGAACACCATATAAGACGATAGGCATCGACCTCATATATGTTACGCGAAAATATTTTAACTTTTATTTGTACACTTTTTTACGGATTTAAACGTCACGATTTTACTTGGGAATTAGTTTACCCTCCGGACGAAACGGCCTCCATATCCGCTCACACTCTCCCCAATACCTCACCTGGCGGAAAGAACCAAGACTATATAAGACGAAAGCCATCGACCTCATATATGTTACGAGAAAATATTTTAAATTTTATTTTTATACCTTTTTACGGATTTAAACGTCACGATTTTACTTGGGAATTAGTTCCCGCTCCGGGCGAGTCGGCCTCCATATCCCCTCAAACTCGCACCAATACCTCATTTGTCGGGAAGAACGAATGCTATATAAGACGAAAGCCATCAACCTCATATAAGTTAAACGAAAATATTTTAACTTTTATTTTTATTCTTTTCTACGGATTTAAACGTCACAATTTTACTTGGGAATTAGTTCCCGCTCCGGGCGAGTCGGCCTCAAAATCCCCTCACACTAGCCCCAATACCTCACCTGGCAGGAAGAACGAAGACTATATAAGATGAAAGGCATCGACATCATATATGTTACGCGAAAATATTAAAACGTTTATATTTATATTTTTTTACGGATTTGAACGTGACGATTTTACTTGGGAATTAGTTCCCACTCCGGGCGAGTCGGCCTCCATATCCCCTCACACTCGCCCCAATACCTCATCTGGCGGGAAGAACGAAGACCATATAAGACGAAAGCCATCGACCTCATATATGTTTCGCAAATATATTTTAACTTTTATTTTTATACTTTTTTAAGAATTTAAACATCATGATTTTACTTGGGAATTAGTACTCTCTCCGGAGGAGTCGGCCTCCATATTCCCTAACACTCGCCCCAATACCTCACCTGGCGGGAAGAAGGAAGATTATATAAGACGAAAGCCATCGACCTCATATATGTCACGCGAAAATATTTTAACTTTTATTTTTATACTTTTTTACGGATTTAAACGTAACGATTTTACTTGGGAATGAGTTCCCGCCCCGGGCGAGTCGGCCTCAATATCCCCTCACTCGCCCCAATACCTCACCTGGCGGGAAAAACGAAGACGATATAAGACGAAAGCCACCGACCTCATATATGTTTCGCGAAAATATTTTAACTTTTATTTTTATACTTTTTTGCGGATTTAAACGTCACGATTTTACTTGGGAATTAGTTCCCGCTCCGAGCAAGTCGGCCTTCATATCCCCTCACACTCGCCCCAATATCTCACCTGGCGGGAAGAACGAAAACTATATAAGACGGAAGCCATCGACCTCATATATGTTACGCGAAAATATTTTAACTTTTATTTTTATACTTTTTTACGGATTTAAACGTCACGATATTACTTGGGAATTAGTACCCGCTCCGGGCGACTCGGCTTCCACATCCCCTCACACTCGCCCCAATACCTCACCTGGCGGGAAGTACGAAAACTATATAATACGAAAGCTATCGACCTCATATATGTTACGCGAAAATATTTTAACTTTTATTTTTATACTTTTTTACGGATTTAAACGTCACGATTTTACTTGGGAATTAGTTCCCGCTCCGGGCGAGTCGGCCTCCACATCCCCTCACACTCGCCCCAATACCTCACCTGGCGGGAAGTACGAAGTGTATATAAAACAAATGTCATCGTCCCACATATATGTTACGCGATAATATTTTACCTTTTATTCTTGTTTACTTTTTTGCGGATTTAAACCTCACGATTTTACTTGGGAATTAGTTCCCTCTCCGGGCGAGTCGGCCTTCAGGTCCCCTCACACTCGCCACAATATCTCACCTGGCGGGAAGAACGAAAACTATATAATACGAAAGCCATCGACCTCATATATGTTACGCGAAAATATTTTAACTTTTATTTTTATACTTTTTTACGGATTTAAACGTCACGATTTTACTTGGGAATTAGTTCCCGCTCCGGGCGAGTCGGCCTCTACATCCCCTCACACTCGCCCAATACCTCTGCTGGCGGGAAGAACGAAAACTATATAATACGAAAGCCATCGACCTCATATATGTTACGCGAAAATATTTTAACTTTTATTTTTATACTTTTTTACGGAGTTAAACGTCACGATTTTACTTGGGAATTAGTTCCCGCTCCGGGCGAGTCGCCTTCCACAACCCCTCACACCCGCCCCAATACCTCACCTGGCGGGAAAAACGAAAACTATATAATACGAAAGCCATCGACCTCATATATGTTACGCGAAAATATTTTAACTTTTATTTTTTACTTTTTTACGGATTTAACCGTCACGATTTTACTTGGGAATTAGTTCCCGCTCCGGGCGAGTCGGACTCCACATCGCCTCACACTCACCCCAATACCTCACCTGACGGGAAGAACGAAAACTATGTAATACGAAAGATATCGACCTCATATATGTTACGCGAAAATATTTTAACTTTTATTTTTATACTTTTTAACGGATTTAAACGTCACGATTTTACTTGGGAATTAGTTCCCCCTCCGGGCGAGTCGGCCTCCACATCCCCTCACACTGGCCCCAATACCTCACCTGGCGGGAAGAACGAAAGCTATATAATACGAAAGCCATCGACCTCATATATGTTACGCAAAAATATTTTAACTTTTATTTTTATACTTTTTTTTACGGATTTAAACGCCACGATTTTACTTGGGAATTAGTTCCCGCTCCGGGCGAGTCGGCCTCCACATCCCCTCACACTCGCCCCAATACCTCACCTGGCGGAAAGTACGAAGTGTATATAAAACAAAAGTCATCGTCCCACATATATGTTACGCGATAATATTTTAACTTTTATTCTTTTTTACTTTTTTACGGATTTAAACGTCACGATTTTACTTGGGAATTAGTTCCCGCTCCGAACCAATCGGCCTCCACATCCCTTCACACCCGCCCCAATACCTCACCTGGCGAGAAGAACGAAAACTATATAATACGAAAGCCATCGACCTCATATATGTTACGCGAAAATATTTTAACTATTATTCTTTTTTACTTTTTTACGGTTTTAAACGTCACGAATTTACTTGGGAATTAGTTCCCGCTCCGGGCGAGTCGGCCTCCACATCCCCTCACACTCGCCCCAATACCTCACCTGGCGGGAAGTACGAAGTGTATATAAAACAAATGTCATCTTTCCACATATATGTTACGCGATAATATTTTAACTTCTACTCTTTTTTACTTTTTTGCGGATTTAAACGTCACGATTTTACTTGGGAATTAGTTTCCGCTCCAGGCGAGTTGGCCTCCACATCCCCTCACACTTGCCCCAATACCTCACCTGGCGGGAAGAACGAAGATTATATAAGACGAAAGCCATCGACCTCATATATGTTACGCGAAAATATTTTAACTTTTATTTTTATACTTTCTTACGGATTGAAACGTCACGATTTTACTTGGGAATTAGTTCCCGTTCCGGGCGAGTCGGCCTCCACATCCCCTCACACTCGCCCCAATACCTCACCTGGCGGGAAGAACGAAAACTATATAATACGAAAGCCATCGACTTCATATATGTTACGAGAAAATATTTTAACTTTTATTTTTATATTTTTTACGGATTTAAACGTCACGATTTTACTTGGGAATTAGTTCCCGCTCCGGGCGAGTCGGCCTGCACATCCCCTCACACTCGCCCCAAATACCTCACCTGGCGGGAAGTACGAAGTGTATATAAAACAAAAGTCATCGTCGCACATATATGTTACGCGATAATATTTTAAATTTTATTCTTTTTTACTTTTTTTCGGATTTAAACGTCACGATTTTACTTGGGAATTAGTTCCCGCATCGGGCGAGTCGGCCAGTACACCCCCTCACACCAGCCCCAATACCTCACCTGGCGGGAAGAACGAAAACTATATAATACGAAAGCCATCGACCTCATATATGTTACGCGAAAATATTTTAACTTTTATTTTTATACTTTTTTACGGATTTAAACGTCACGAGTTTACTTGGGAATTAGTTCCCGCTCCGGGCGAGTCGTCTTCTACATCACCTCACACTCGCCCCAATACCTCACTTGGCGGGAAGAACGAAAACTATATAATACGAAAGCCATCGACCTCATATATGTTACCCGAAAATATTTTAACTTTTATTTTTATACTTTTTTACGGATTTAAACGTCACGATTTTACTTGGGAATTAGTTCCCGCTCCGGGCGAGTCGGCCTCCGCATTCCCTCACACTCGCCCTAATACCTCACCTGGCGGGAAGTACGAAAACTATATAATACGAAAGCCATCGACCTCATATATGTTACCCGAAAATATTTTAACTTTTATTTTTATACTTTTTTACGGATTTAAACGTCACGATTTTACTTGGGAATTAAGTCCCGCTACGGGCGAGTCGGTCTCCACATCCCCTCACACTAGCCTTAATACCTCACCTGGCGGGAAGTACGAAGTGTATATAAAACAAAAGTCATCGTCCCACATATATGCTACGCGATAATATTTCAACTTTTATTTTTTTTACTTTTTTACGGATTTAAACGTCACGATTTTACTTGGGAATTAGTTTCCGCTCCGGGCGAGTCGGTCTCCACATCCCCTCACACTCGCCCCAATACCTCACCTGGCGCGAAGAACGAAAACTATATAATACGAAAGCCATCGACCTCATATATGTTACGCGAAAATATTTTAACTTTTATTTTTATACTTTTTTACGGATTTAAACGTCACGATTTTACTTGGGAATTAGTTCCCGCTCCGGGCGAGTCGGCCTCCACATCCCCTCACACCCGCCCCAATACCTCACCTGGCGGGAAGAACGAAAACTATATAATGCGAAAGCCATCGACCTCATATATGTTACGTGAAAATATTTTAACTTTTATTTTTATACTTTTTTACGAATTTAAACGTCACGATTTTACTTGGGAATTAGTTCCCGCTCCGGGCGAGTCGGACTCCACATCCCCTCACACTCACCCCAATACCTCACCTGACGGGAAGAACGAAAACTATGTAATACGAAAGCCATCGACCTCATATATGTTACGCGAAAATATTTTAACTTTTATTTTTATACTTTTTTACGGATTTAAACGTCACGATTTTACTTGGGAATTAGTTCCCGCTCCGGGCGAGTCGGCCTCCACATCCCCTCACACTGGCCCCAATACCTCACCTGGCGGGAAGAACGAAAGCTATATAATACGAAAGCCATCGACCTTATATATGTTACGCGAAAATATTTTAACATTTATTTTTATACTTTTATACGGATTTAAACGTCACGATTTTACTTGAGAATTAGTTCCCGCTCCGGGCGAGTCGGCCTCCGCATTCCCTCACACTCGCCCTAATACCTCACCTGGCGGGAAGTACGAAAACTATATAATACGAAAGCCATCGACCTCATATATGTTACCCGAAAATATTTTAACTTTTATTTTTATACTTTTTTACGTATTTAAACGTCACGATTTTACTTGGGAATTAGTTACCGCTCCGGGCGAGTCGGTCTCCACATCCCCTCACACTAGCCTTAATACCTCACCTGGCGGGAAGTACGAAGTGTATATAAAAAAAAAGTCATCGTCCCACATATATGTTACGCGATAATATTTCAACTTTTATTTCTTTTACTTTTTTACGGATTTAAACGTCACGATTTTACTTGGGAATTAGTTCCCGCTCCGGGCGAGTCGGCCTCCACATCCCCTCACACTCGCCCCAATACCTCACCTGGCGGGAAGAACGAAAACTATATAATACGAAAGCCATCGACCTCATATATGTTACGCGAAAATATTTTAACTTTTATTTTTATACTTTTTTACGGATTTAAACGTCACGATTTTACTTGGGAATTAGTTCCCGCTCCGGGCGAGTCGGCCTCCACATCCCCTCACACTCGCCCCAATACCTCACCTGGCGGGAAGAACGAAAACTATATAATGCGAAAGCCATCGACCTCATATATGTTACGCGAAAATATTTTAAATTTATTTTTATACTTTTTTACGGATTTAAACGTCACGATTTTACTTGGGAATTAGTTCCCGCTCCGGGCGAGTCGGCCCCCACATCCCCTCACACTCGCCCCAATACCTCACCTGGCGGAAAGTACGAAGTGTATATAAAACAAAAGTCATCGTCCCACATATATGTTACGCGATAATATTTTAACTTTTATTCTTTTTTACTTTTTTACGGATTTAAACGTCACGATTTAACTTGGGAATTAGTTCCCGCTCCGGGCCAGTCGGCCTCCACATCCCCTCACACCCGCCCCAATACCTCACCTGGCGAGAAGAACGAAAACTATATAATACGAAAGCCATCGACCTCATATATGTTACGCGAAAATATTTTAAATTTTATTCTTTTTTACTTTTTTACGGTTTTAAACGTCAGGATTTTACTTGGGAATTAGTTCCCGCTCCGGGCGAGTCGGCCTCCACTTCCCCTCACACTCGCCCCAATACCTCACCTGGCGGGAAGAACGAAAACTATATAATACGAAAGCCATCGACCTCATATATGTTACGCGAAAATATTTTAACTTTTATTCTTATACTTTTTTACGGATTAAAACGTCACGATTTTACTTGGGAATTAGTTCCCGCTCCGGGCGAGTCGGCCTCCACATCCCCTCACACTCGCCCCAATACCTCACCTGGCAGGAAGTACGAAGTGTATATAAAACAAGAGTCATCGTCCCACATATATGTTACGCGATAATATTTTAACGTTTATTCTTTTTTACTTTTTTACGAATTTAAACGTCACGATTTAACTTGGGAATTAGTTCCCGCTCCGGGCGAGTCGGCCTCTACTTCCCCTCACACTCGCTACAATACCTCACCTGGCGGGAAGAATGAAAACTATATAATACGAAAGCCATCGACCTCATATATGTTACACGAAAATATTTTAACTTTTATTTTTATACTTTTTTACGGATTTAAACGTCACGATTTTACTTGAGAATCAGTTCCCGCTCCGGGCGAGTTGGCTTCTATATCCCCTCACACTCGCCCCAATACCTCACCTGGCGGGAAGAACGAAAACTATATAATACGAAAGCCATCGACCTCATATATGTTACGCGAAAATATTTTAACTTTTATTTTTATACTCTTTACGGATTAAAACGTCACGATTTTACTTGGGAATTAGTTCCCGCTCCGGGGAGTCGGCCTCCACATCCCCCCACACCAGCCCCAATACCTCACCTGGCGAGAAGAAGGAAAACTATATAATACGAAAGCCATCGACCTCATATATGTTACGCGAAAATATTTTAACTTTTATTTTTATACTTTTTTACGGATTTAAACGTCACGATTTTACTTGGGAATTAGTTTCCGCTCCGGGCGAGTCGGCCTGCACATCCCCTCACACTCGCCCCAATACCTCACCTGGCGGGAAGAACGAAAACTATATAATACGAAAGCCATCGACCTCATATATGTTACGCGAAAATATTTTAACTTTTATTCTTATACTTTTTTACGGATTTAAACGTCACGATATTACTTGGGAATTAGTACCCGCTCCGGGCGACTCGGCTTCCACATCCCCTCACACTCGCCCCAATACCTCACCTGGCGGGAAGTACGAAAACTATATAATACGAAAGCTATCGACCTCATATATGTTACGCGAAAATATTTTAACTTTTATTTTTATACTTTTTTACGGATTTAAACGTCACGATTTAACTTGGGAATTAGTTCCCGCTCCGGGCGAGTCGGCCTCCACATCCCCTCACACTCGCCCCAATACCTCACCTGGCATTAAGTACGAAGTGTATATAAAACAAAAGTCATCGTCCCACATATATGTTACGCGATAATATTTTAACTTTTATTCTTTTTTACTTTTTTACGGATTTAAACGTCACGATTGTACTTGGGAATTAGTTCCCGCTCCGGGCCAGTCGGCCTCCACATCCCTTCACACCCGCCCCAATACCTCACCTGGCGAGAAGAACGAAAACTATATAATACGAAAGCCATCGACCTCATATATGATACGCTAAAATATTTTAACTTTTATTCTTTTTTGCTTTTTTACGGTTTTAAACGTCAGGATTTTACTTGGGAATTAGGTCTCGCTCCGGGCGAGTCGGCCTCCACATCCCCTCACACTCACACCAATACCTCACCTGGCGGGAAGAACGAAAACTATATAATACGAAAGCCATCGACCTCATATATGTTACGCGAAAATATTTTAACTTTTATTTTTATACTTTTTTACGGATTTAAACGTCACGATTTTACTTGGGAATTAGTTCCCGCTCCGGGCGAGTCGGCCTCCACATCCCCTCACACTCGCCCCAATACCTCACCTGGCGGGAAGAACGAAAACTATAAAATGCGAAAGCCATCGACCTCTTATATGTTACGCGAAAATATTTTAAATTTATTTTTATACTTTTTTACGGATTTAAACGTCACGATTTTACTTGGGAATTAGTTCCCGCTCCGGGCGAGTCGGCCCCCACATCCCCTCACACTCGCCCCAATACCTCACCTGGCGGAAAGTACGAAGTGTATATAAAACAAAAGTCATCGTCCCACATATATGTTACGCGATAATATTTTAACTTTTATTCTTTTTTACTTTTTTACGGATTTAAAAGTCACGATTTAACTTGGGAATTAGTTCCCGCTCCGGGCCAGTCGGCCTCCACATCCCCTCACACCCGCCCCAATACCTCACCTGGCGAGAAGAACGAAAACTATATAATACGAAAGCCATCGACCTCATATATGTTACGCGAAAATATTTTAAATTTTATTCTTTTTTACTTTTTTACGGTTTTAAACGTCACGATTTTACTTGGGAATTAGTTCCCGCTCCGGGCAAGTCGGCCTCCACTTCCCCTCACACTCGCCCCAATACCTCACCTGGCGGGAAGAACCAAAACTATATAATACGAAAGACATCGACCTCATATATGTTACGCGAAAATATTTTAACTTTTATTCTTATACTTTTTTACGGATTAAAACGTCACGATTTTACTTGGGAATTAGTTCCCGCTCCGGGCGAGTCGGCCTCCACATCCCCTCACACTCGCCCCAATACCTCACCTGGCAGGAAGTACGAAGTGTATATAAAACAAGAGTCATCGTCCCACATATATGTTACGCGATAATATTTTAACGTTTATTCTTTTTTACTTTTTTACGAATTTAAACGTCACGATTTAACTTGGGAATTAGTTCCCGCTCCGGGCGAGTCGGCCTCTACTTCCCCTCACACTCGCTACAATACCTCACCTGGCGGGAAGAATGAAAACTATATAATACGAAAGCCATCGACCTCATATATGTTACACGAAAATATTTTAACTTTTATTTTTTTTTACTTTTTTACGGTTTTAAACGTGACGATTTTACTTGGAAATTATTTTCTGCTCCGGGCGAGTCGGCCTCCACATCCCATCACACTCGCCCCAATACCTCACCTGGCGGGAAGAACGAAGACCATATAAGACTAAAGCCATCGACCTTATATATGTTACGCGAAAATATTTTAACTTTTATTTTTATACTTTTTAACGGATTTAAACGTCACGATTTTAGTTGGGAATTAGTTTTCGCTCCGGGCGATTCGGCCTCCATATCATATCAGACTCGCCCCACTACCTCACCTGGCGGGAAGAACGAACACGATATAAGACGAAAGCCATCGAACTCATATATGTTACACGAAAATATTTTAACTTTTATTTTTATTCTTTTCTACGGATTTAAACGTCACAATTTTACTTGGGAATTAGTTCCCGCTCCGGGCGAGTTGGCCTCAAAATCCCCTCACACCCTCCGCAATACCTCAGCTGGCGGGAAGAACGAAGACTATATAAGATGCAAGTCATCGACCTCATATATGTTACGCGAAAATATTTAAACGTTTATTTTTGTACTTTTTTAAGAATTTAAACGTCATGATTTTACTTGGGAATTAGTACTCTCTCCGGAGGAGTCGGCCTCCATATCCCCTCACACTCGCCCCAATACCTCACCTGGCGGGAAGAACGAAGACCATATAAGACGAAAGCCATCGACCTTATATATGTTACGCGAAAATATTTTAACTTTTATTTTTATACTTTTTTACGGATTTAAACGTCACGACTTTACTTGGGAATTAGTTCCCGCTCCGGGCGAGTTGGCCTCCATATCCCCACACACTCGCCCCAATACCTCACCTGGCGGGAAGAACGAAAACTATATAAGACGAATGCCATCGACGTCATATATGTTACGAGAAAATATTTTAACTTTTATCCTTTTTTACTTTTTTACGGATTTAAACGTCACGATTTTACTTGAGAATCAGTTCCCGCTCCGGGCGAGTTGGCTTCTATATCCCCTCACACCCGCCCCAATACCTCACCTGGGGGAAGAACGAAAACTATATAATACGAAAGCCATCGACCTCATATATGTTACGCGAAAATATTTTAACTTTTATTTTTATACTCTTTACGGATTAAAACGTCACGATTTTACTTAGGAATTAGTTCCCGCTCCGGGGAGTCGGCCTCCACATCCCCCCACACCAGCCCCAATACCTCACCTGGCGGGAAGAAGGAAAACTATATAATACGAAAGCCATCGACCTCATATATGTTACGCGAAAATATTTTAACTTTTATTTTTATACTTTTTTACGGATTTAAACGTCACGATTTTACTTGGGAATTAGTTTCCGCTCCGGGCGAGTCGGCCTGCACATCCCCTCACACTCGCCCCAATACCTCACCTGGCGGGAAGAACGAAAACTATATAATACGAAAGCCATCGACCTCATATATGTTACGCGAAAATATTTTAACTTTTATTCTTATAATTTTTTACGGATTTAAACGTCACGATATTACTTGGGAATTAGTACCCGCTCCGGGCGACTCGGCTTCCACATCCCCTCACACTCGCCCCAATACCTCACCTGGCGGGAAGTACGAAAACTATATAATACGAAAGCTATCGACCTCATATATGTTACGCGAAAATATTTTAACTTTTATTTTTATACTTTTTTACGGATTTAAACGTCACGATTTAACTTGGGAATTAGTTCCCGCTCCGGGCGAGTCGGCCTCCACATCCCCTCACACTCGCCCCAATACCTCACCTGGCAGAAAGTACGAAGTGTATATAAAACAAAAGTCATCGTCCCACATATATGTTACGCGATAATATTTTAACTTTTATTCTTTTTTACTTTTTTACGGATTTAAACGTCACGATTGTACTTGGGAATTAGTTCCCGCTCCGGGCCAGTCGGCCTCCACATCCCTTCACACCCGCCCCAATACCTCACCTGGCGAGAAGAACGAAAACTATATAATACGAAAGCCATCGACCTCATATATGTTACGCTAAAATATTTTAACTTTTATTCTTTTTTGCTTTTTTACGGTTTTAAACGTCAGGATTTTACTTGGGAATTAGGTCTCGCTCCGGGCGAGTCGGCCTCCACATCCCCTCACACTCACACCAATACCTCACCTGGCGGGAAGAACGAAAACTATATAATACGAAAGCCATCGACCTCATATATGTTACGCGAAAATATTTTAACTTTTATTCTTATACTTTTTTACGGATTAAAACGTCACGATTTTACTTGGGAATTAGTTCCCGCTCCGGGCGAGTCGGCCTCCACATCCCCTCACACTCGCCCCAATACCTCACCTGGCAGGAAGTACGAAGTGTATATAAATCAAGAGTCATCGTCCCACATATATGTTACGCGATAATATTTTAACGTTTATTCTTTTTTACTTTTTTACGAATTTAAACGTCACGATTTAACTTGGGAATTAGTTCCCGCTCCGGGCGAGTCGGCCTCTACTTCCCCTCACACTCGCTACAATACCTCACCTGGCGGGAAGAATGAAAACTATATAATACGAAAGCCATCGACCTCATATATGTTACACGAAAATATTTTAACTTTTATTTTTATACTTTTTTACGGATTTAAACGTCACGATTTTACTTGAGAATCAGTTCCCGCTCCGGGCGAGTTGGCTTCTATATCCCCTCACACTCGCCCCAATACCTCACCTGGCGGGAAGAACGAAAACTATATAATACGAAAGCCATCGACCTCATATATGTTACGCGAAAATATTTTAACTTTTATTTTTATACTCTTTACGGATTAAAACGTCACGATTTTACTTGGGAATTAGTTCCCGCTCCGGGGAGTCGGCCTCCACATCCCCCCACACCAGCCCCAATACCTCACCTGGCGGGAAGAAGGAAAACTATATAATACGAAAGCCATCGACCTCATATATGTTACGCGAAAATATTTTAACTTTTATTTTTATACTTTTTTACGGATTTAAACGTCACGATTTTACTTGGGAATTAGTTTCCGCTCCGGGCGAGTCGGCCTGCACATCCCCTCACACTCGCCCCAATACCTCACCTGGCGGGAAGAACGAAAACTATATAATACGAAAGCCATCGACCTCATATATGTTACGCGAAAATATTTTAACTTTTATTCTTATACTTTTTTACGGATTTAAACGTCACGATATTACTTGGGAATTAGTACCCGCTCCGGGCGACTCGGCTTCCACATCCCCTCACACTCGCCCCAATACCTCACCTGGCGGGAAGTACGAAAACTATATAATACGAAAGCTATCGACCTCATATATGTTACGCGAAAATATTTTAACTTTTATTTTTATACTTTTTTACGGATTTAAACGTCACGATTTAACTTGGGAATTAGTTCCCGCTCCGGGCGAGTCGGCCTCCACATCCCCTCACACTCGCCCCAATACCTCACCTGGCATTAAGTACGAAGTGTATATAAAACAAAAGTCATCGTCCCACATATATGTTACGCGATAATATTTTAACTTTTATTCTTTTTTACTTTTTTACGGATTTAAACGTCACGATTGTACTTGGGAATTAGTTCCCGCTCCGGGCCAGTCGGCCTCCACATCCCTTCACACCCGCCCCAATACCTCACCTGGCGAGAAGAACGAAAACTATATAATACGAAAGCCATCGACCTCATATATGTTACGCTAAAATATTTTAACTTTTATTCTTTTTTGCTTTTTTACTGTTTTAAACGTCAGGATTTTACTTGGGAATTAGGTCTCGCTCCGGGCGAGTCGGCCTCCATATCCCCTCACACTCACACCAATACCTCACCTGGCGGGAAGAACGAAAACTATATAATACGAAAGCCATCGACCTCATATATGTTACGCGAAAATATTTTAACTTTTATTTTTATACTTTTTTACGGATTTAAACGTCACGATTTTACTTGGGAATTAGTTCCCGCTCCGGGCGAGTCGGCCTCCACATCCCCTCACACTCGCCCCAATACCTCACCTGGCGGGAAGAACGAAAACTATAAAATGCGAAAGCCATCGACCTCATATATGTTACGCGAAAATATTTTAAATTTATTTTTATACTTTTTTACGGATTTAAACGTCACGATTTTACTTGGGAATTAGTTCCCGCTCCGGGCGAGTCGGCCCCCACATCCCCTCACACTCGCCCCAATACCTCACCTGGCGGAAAGTACGAAGTGTATATAAAACAAAAGTCATCGTCCCACATATATGTTACGCGATAATATTTTAACTTTTATTCTTTTTTACTTTTTTACGGATTTAAACGTCACGATTTAACTTGGGAATTAGTTCCCGCTCCGGGCCAGTCGGCCTCCACATCCCCTCACACCCGCCCCAATACCTCACCTGGCGAGAAGAACGAAAACTATATAATACGAAAGCCATCGACCTCATATATGTTACGCGAAAATATTTTAAATTTTATTCTTTTTTACTTTTTTACGGTTTTAAACGTCACGATTTTACTTGGGAATTAGTTCCCGCTCCGGGCAAGTCGGCCTCCACTTCCCCTCACACTCGCCCCAATACCTCACCTGGCGGGAAGAACGAAAACTATATAATACGAAAGCCATCGACCTCATATATGTTACGCGAAAATATTTTAACTTTTATTCTTATACTTTTTTACGGATTAAAACGTCACGATTTTACTTGGGAATTAGTTCCCGCTCCGGGCGAGTCGGCCTCCACATCCCCTCACACTCGCCCCAATACCTCACCTGGCAGGAAGTACGAAGTGTATATAAAACAAGAGTCATCGTCCCACATATATGTTACGCGATAATATTTTAACGTTTATTCTTTTTTACTTTTTTACGAATTTAAACGTCACGATTTAACTTGGGAATTAGTTCCCGCTCCGGGCGAGTCGGCCTCTACTTCCCCTCACACTCGCTACAATACCTCACCTGGCGGGAAGAATGAAAACTATATAATACGAAAGCCATCGACCTCATATATGTTACACGAAAATATTTTAACTTTTATTTTTTTTTACTTTTTTACGGTTTTAAACGTGACGATTTTACTTGGAAATTATTTTCTGCTCCGGGCGAGTCGGCCTCCACATCCCATCACACTCGCCCCAATACCTCACCTGGCGGGAAGAACGAAGACCATATAAGACTAAAGCCATCGACCTTATATATGTTACGCGAAAATATTTTAACTTTTATTTTTATACTTTTTAACGGATTTAAACGTCACGATTTTAGTTGGGAATTAGTTTTCGCTCCGGGCGATTCGGCCTCCATATCATATCAGACTCGCCCCACTACCTCACCTGGCGGGAAGAACGAACACGATATAAGACGAAAGCCATCGAACTCATATATGTTACACGAAAATATTTTAACTTTTATTTTTATTCTTTTCTACGGATTTAAACGTCACAATTTTACTTGGGAATTAGTTCCCGCTCCGGGCGAGTTGGCCTCAAAATCCCCTCACACCCTCCGCAATACCTCAGCTGGCGGGAAGAACGAAGACTATATAAGATGCAAGTCATCGACCTCATATATGTTACGCGAAAATATTTAAACGTTTATTTTTGTACTTTTTTAAGAATTTAAACGTCATGATTTTACTTGGGAATTAGTACTCTCTCCGGAGGAGTCGGCCTCCATATTCCCTAACACTCGCCCCAATACCTCACCTGGCGGGAAGAACGAAGATTATATAATACGAAAGCCATCCACCTCATATATGTTACGCGAAAATATTTTAACTTTTACTTTTATACTTTTTTACGGATTTAAACGTAACGATTTTACTTGGGAAATAGTTCCCGCCTCGGGCGAGTCGGCCTCAATATCCCCTCACACTCGCCGCAATACCTCACCTGGCGGGAAGAACGAAGACTATATAATACGAAAGCCACCGACCTCATATATGTTTCGCGAAAATATTTTAACTTTTATTTTTATACTTTTATACGGATTTAAACGTCACGATTTTACTTGGGAATTAGTTCCCGCTCCGAGCAAGTCGGCCTCCATATCCCCTCACACTCGCCCCAATACCTCACCTGGCGGGAAGAACGAAGACCATATAAGACGAAAGCCATCGACCTTATATATGTTACGCGAAAATATTTTAACTTTTATTTTTATACTTTTTTACGGATTTAAACGTCACGATTTTACTTGGGAATTAGTTCCCGCTCCGGGCGAGTTGGCCTCCATATCCCCACACACTCGCCCCAATACCTCACCTGGCGGGAAGAACGAAAACTATATAAGACGAATGCCATCGACGTCATATATGTTACGAGAAAATATTTTAACTTTTATTCTTTTTTACTTTTTTACGGATTTAAACGTCACGATTTTACTTGAGAATCAGTTCCCGCTCCGGGCGAGTTGGCTTCTATATCCCCTCACACTCGCCCCAATACCTCACCTGGCGGGAAGAACGAAAACTATATAATACGAAAGCCATCGACCTCATATATGTTACGCGAAAATATTTTAACTTTTATTTTTATACTCTTTACGGATTAAAACGTCACGATTTTACTTGGGAATTAGTTCCCGCTCCGGGGAGTCGGCCTCCACATCCCCCCACACCAGCCCCAATACCTCACCTGGCGGGAAGAAGGAAAACTATATAATACGAAAGCCATCGACCTCATATATGTTACGCAAAAATATTTTAACTTTTATTTTTATACTTTTTTACGGATTTAAACGTCACGATTTTACTTGGGAATTAGTTTCCGCTCCGGGCGAGTCGGCCTGCACATCCCCTCACACTCGCCCCAATACCTCACCTGGCGGGAAGAACGAAAACTATATAATACGAAAGCCATCGACCTCATATATGTTACGCGAAAATATTTTAACTTTTATTCTTATACTTTTTTACGGATTTAAACGTCACGATATTACTTGGGAATTAGTACCCGCTCCGGGCGACTCGGCTTCCACATCCCCTCACACTCGCCCCAATACCTCACCTGGCGGGAAGTACGAAAACTATATAATACGAAAGCTATCGACCTCATATATGTTACGCGAAAATATTTTAACTTTTATTTTTATACTTTTTTACGGATTTAAACGTCACGATTTAACTTGGGAATTAGTTCCCGCTCCGGGCGAGTCGGCCTCCACATCCCCTCACACTCGCCCCAATACCTCACCTGGCATTAAGTACGAAGTGTATATAAAACAAAAGTCATCGTCCCACATATATGTTACGCGATAATATTTTAACTTTTATTCTTTTTTACTTTTTTACGGATTTAAACGTCACGATTGTACTTGGGAATTAGTTCCCGCTCCGGGCCAGTCGGCCTCCACATCCCTTCACACCCGCCCCAATACCTCACCTGGCGAGAAGAACGAAAACTATATAATACGAAAGCCATCGACCTCATATATGTTACGCTAAAATATTTTAACTTTTATTCTTTTTTGCTTTTTTACGGTTTTAAACGTCAGGATTTTACTTGGGAATTAGGTCTCGCTCCGGGCGAGTCGGCCTCCACATCCCCTCACACTCACACCAATACCTCACCTGGCGGGAAGAACGAAAACTATATAATACGAAAGCCATCGACCTCATATATGTTACGCGAAAATATTTTAACTTTTATTTTTATACTTTTTTACGGATTTAAACGTCACGATTTTACTTGGGAATTAGTTCCCGCTCCGGGCGAGTCGGCCTCCACATCCCCTCACACTCGCCCCAATACCTCACCTGGCGGGAAGAACGAAAACTATAAAATGCGAAAGCCATCGACCTCTTATATGTTACGCGAAAATATTTTAAATTTATTTTTATACTTTTTTACGGATTTAAACGTCACGATTTTACTTGGGAATTAGTTCCCGCTCCGGGCGAGTCGGCCCCCACATCCCCTCACACTCGCCCCAATACCTCACCTGGCGGAAAGTACGAAGTGTATATAAAACAAAAGTCATCGACCCACATATATGTTACGCGATAATATTTTAACTTTTATTCTTTTTTACTTTTTTACGGATTTAAACGTCACGATTTAACTTGGGAATTAGTTCCCGCTCCGGGCCAGTCGGCCTCCACATCCCCTCACACCCGCCCCAATACCTCACCTGGCGAGAAGAACGAAAACTATATAATACGAAAGCCATCGACCTCATATATGTTACGCGAAAATATTTTAAATTTTATTCTTTTTTACTTTTTTACGGTTTTAAACGTCACGATTTTACTTGGGAATTAGTTCCCGCTCCGGGCAAGTCGGCCTCCACTTCCCCTCACACTCGCCCCAATACCTCACCTGGCGGGAAGAACGAAAACTATATAATACGAAAGCCATCGACCTCATATATGTTACGCGAAAATATTTTAACTTTTATTCTTATACTTTTTTACGGATTAAAACGTCACGATTTTACTTGGGAATTAGTTCCCGCTCCGGGCGAGTCGGCCTCCACATCCCCTCACACTCGCCCCAATACCTCACCTGGCAGGAAGTACGAAGTGTATATAAAACAAGAGTCATCGTCCCACATATATGTTACGCGATAATATTTTAACGTTTATTCTTTTTTACTTTTTTACGAATTTAAACGTCACGATTTAACTTGGGAATTAGTTCCCGCTCCGGGCGAGTCGGCCTCTACTTCCCCTCACACTCGCTACAATACCTCACCTGGCGGGAAGAATGAAAACTATATAATACGAAAGCCATCGACCTCATATATGTTACACGAAAATATTTTAACTTTTATTTTTTTTTACTTTTTTACGGTTTTAAACGTGACGATTTTACTTGGAAATTATTTTCTGCTCCGGGCGAGTCGGCCTCCACATCCCATCACACTCGCCCCAATACCTCACCTGGCGGGAAGAACGAAGACCATATAAGACTAAAGCCATCGACCTTATATATGTTACGCGAAAATATTTTAACTTTTATTTTTATACTTTTTAACGGATTTAAACGTCACGATTTTAGTTGGGAATTAGTTTTCGCTCCGGGCGATTCGGCCTCCATATCATATCAGACTCGCCCCACTACCTCACCTGGCGGGAAGAACGAACACGATATAAGACGAAAGCCATCGAACTCATATATGTTACACGAAAATATTTTAACTTTTATTTTTATTCTTTTCTACGGATTTAAACGTCACAATTTTACTTGGGAATTAGTTCCCGCTCCGGGCGAGTTGGCCTCAAAATCCCCTCACACCCTCCGCAATACCTCAGCTGGCGGGAAGAACGAAGACTATATAAGATGCAAGTCATCGACCTCATATATGTTACGCGAAAATATTTAAACGTTTATTTTTGTACTTTTTTAAGAATTTAAACGTCATGATTTTACTTGGGAATTAGTACTCTCTCCGGAGGAGTCGGCCTCCATATTCCCTAACACTCGCCCCAATACCTCACCTGGCGGGAAGAACGAAGATTATATAATACGAAAGCCATCCACCTCATATATGTTACGCGAAAATATTTTAACTTTTACTTTTATACTTTTTTACGGATTTAAACGTAACGATTTTACTTGGGAAATAGTTCCCGCCTCGGGCGAGTCGGCCTCAATATCCCCTCACACTCGCCGCAATACCTCACCTGGCGGGAAGAACGAAGACTATATAATACGAAAGCCACCGACCTCATATATGTTTCGCGAAAATATTTTAACTTTTATTTTTATACTTTTATACGGATTTAAACGTCACGATTTTACTTGGGAATTAGTTCCCGCTCCGAGCAAGTCGGCCTCCATATCCCCTCACACTCGCCCCAATACCTCACCTGGCGGGAAGAACGAAGACCATATAAGACGAAAGCCATCGACCTTATATATGTTACGCGAAAATATTTTAACTTTTATTTTTATACTTTTTTACGGATTTAAACGTCACGACTTTACTTGGGAATTAGTTCCCGCTCCGGGCGAGTTGGCCTCCATATCCCCACACACTCGCCCCAATACCTCACCTGGCGGGAAGAACGAAAACTATATAAGACGAATGCCATCGACGTCATATATGTTACGAGAAAATATTTTAACTTTTATTCTTTTTTACTTTTTTACGGATTTATACGTCACGATTTTACTTGAGAATCAGTTCCCGCTCCGGGCGAGTTGGCTTCTATATCCCCTCACACTCGCCCCAATACCTCACCTGGCGGGAAGAACGAAAACTATATAATACGAAAGCCATCGACCTCATATATGTTACGCGAAAATATTTTAACTTTTATTTTTATACTCTTTACGGATTAAAACGTCACGATTTTACTTAGGAATTAGTTCCCGCTCCGGGGAGTCGGCCTCCACATCCCCCCACACCAGCCCCAATACCTCACCTGGCGGGAAGAAGGAAAACTATATAATACGAAAGCCATCGACCTCATATATGTTACGCGAAAATATTTTAACTTTTATTTTTATACTTTTTTACGGATTTAAACGTCACGATTTTACTTGGGAATTAGTTTCCGCTCCGGGCGAGTCGGCCTGCACATCCCCTCACACTCGCCCCAATACCTCACCTGGCGGGAAGAACGAAAACTATATAATACGAAAGCCATCGACCTCATATATGTTACGCGAAAATATTTTAAATTTTATTCTTATACTTTTTTTCGGATTTAAACGTCACGATATTACTTGGGAATTAGTACCCGCTCCGGGCGACTCGGCTTCCACATCCCCTCACACTCGCCCCAATACCTCACCTGGCGGGAAGTACGAAAACTATATAATACGAAAGCTATCGACCTCATATATGTTACGCGAAAATATTTTAACTTTTATTTTTATACTTTTTTACGGATTTAAACGTCACGATTTAACTTGGGAATTAGTTCCCGCTCCGGGCGAGTCGGCCTCCACATCCCCTCACACTCGCCCCAATACCTCACCTGGCAGAAAGTACGAAGTGTATATAAAACAAAAGTCATCGTCCCACATATATGTTACGCGATAATATTTTAACTTTTATTCTTTTTTACTTTTTTACGGATTTAAACGTCACGATTGTACTTGGGAATTAGTTCCCGCTCCGGGCCAGTCGGCCTCCACATCCCTTCACACCCGCCCCAATACCTCACCTGGCGAGAAGAACGAAAACTATATAATACGAAAGCCATCGACCTCATATATTTTACGCTAAAATATTTTAACTTTTATTCTTTTTTGCTTTTTTACGGTTTTAAACGTCAGGATTTTACTTGGGAATTAGGTCTCGCTCCGGGCGAGTCGGCCTCCACATCCCCTCACACTCACACCAATACCTCACCTGGCGGGAAGAACGAAAACTATATAATACGAAAGCCATCGACCTCATATATGTTACGCGAAAATATTTTAACTTTTATTTTTATACTTTTTTACGGATTTAAACGTCACGATTTTACTTGGGAATTAGTTCCCGCTCCGGGCGAGTCGGCCTCCACATCCCCTCACACTCGCCCCAATACCTCACCTGGCGGGAAGTACGAAGTGTATATAAAACAAATGTCATCGTCTTACATATATGTTACGCGATAATATTTTAACTTCTATTCTTTTTTACTTTTTTGCGGATTTAAACCTCACGATTTTACTTGGGAATTAGTTCCCGCTCCGGGCGAGTCGGCCTTCGGATCCCCTCACACTCGCCCCAATATCTCACCTGGCGGGAAGAACGAAAACTATATAATACGAAAGCCATCGACCTCATATATGTTACGCGAAAATATTTTAACTTTTATTTTTATACTTTTTTACGGATTTAAACGTCATGATTTTACTTGGGAATTAGTTCCCGCTCCGGGCGAGTCGGCCTCTACATCCCCTCACACTCGCCCCAATACCTCAGCTGGCAGGAAGAACGAAAAACTATATAATACGAAAGCCATCGACCTCATATATGTTACGCGAAAATATTTTAAGTTTTATTTTTATACTTTTTTACGGATTTAAACGTCACGATTTTACTTGGGAATTAGTTCCCGCTCCGGGCGAGTCGGCCTCCGCATCCCCTCACACTCGCCCTAATACCTCACCTGGCGGGAAGTACGAAAACTATATAATACGAAAGCCATCGACCTCATATATGTTACGCGAAAATATTTTAAGTTTTATTTTTATACTTTTTTACGGATTTAAACGTCACGATCTTACCTGGGAATTAGTTCCCGCTCCGGGCGAGTCGGCCTCCACATCCCCTCACACTCGCCTCAATACCTCACCTGGCGGGAAGTACGAAGTGTATATAAAACAAATGTCATCGTCCCACATATATGTTACGCGATAATATTTTAACTTTTATTCTTTTTTACTTTTTTACGGATTGAAACGTCACGATTTTACTTGGGAATTAGTTCACGGTCCGAACCAGTCGGCCTCCACATCCCTTCACACCCGCCCCAATACCTCACCTGGTGAGATGAACGAAAACTATATAATACGAAAGCCATCGACCTCATATATGTTACGCGATAATATTTTAACTTTTATTCTTTTTTACTTTTTTACGGTTTTAAACGTCACGATTTCACTTGGGAATTAGTTCCCGCTCCGGGAGAGTCGGCCTCCACATCCCCTCACACTAGCCCCAATACCTCACCTGGCGGGAAGTACGAAGTGTATATAAAACAAAAGTCATCGTCCCACATATATGTTACGCGATAATATTTTAACTTTTATTCTTTTTTACTTTTTTACGGATTTAAACGTCACGATTTTACTTGGGAATAAGTTCCAGCTCCGGGCGAGTCGGCCTCCACATCCCCTCACACTCGCCCCAATACCTCACCTGGCGGAAAGTACGAAGTGTATATAAAAAAAAGTCACGGTCCCACATAGGCCTATATCTTACGCGATAATATTTTAAATTTTATTCTTTTTTACTTTTTTACGGATTTAAACGTCACGATTTTACTTGGGAATTAGTTCCCGCTCCGGGCCAGTCTGCCTCCACATCCCCTCACACCCGCCCCAATACCTCACCTTTCGAGAAGAACGAAAACTATATAATACGAAAGCCATCGACCTCATATATGTTACGCGAAAATATTTTAACTTTTATTCTTTTTTACTTTTTTACGGTTTTAACGTCACGATTTCACTTGGGAATTAGTTCCCGCTCCGGGAGAGTCGGCCTCCACATCCCCTCACACTCGCCCCAACACCTCACCTGGCGGGAAGAACGAAAACTATATAATACGAAAGCCATCGACCTCATATATGTTACGGGAAAATATTTTAACTTTTATTCTTTTTTGCTTTTTTACGGTTTTAAACGTCAGGATTTTACTTGGGAATTAGGTCTCGCTCCGGGCGAGTCGGCCTCCACATCCCCTCACACTCACACCAATACCTCACCTGGCGGGAAGAACGAAAACTATATAATACGAAAGCCATCGACCTCATATATGTTACGCGAAAATATTTTAACTTTTATTTTTATACTTTTTTACGGATTTAAACGTCACGATTTTACTTGGGAATTAGTTCCCGCTCCGGGCGAGTCGGCCTCCACATCCCCTCACACTCGCCCCAATACCTCACCTGGCGGGAAGAACGAAAACTATAAAATGCGAAAGCCATCGACCTCTTATATGTTACGCGAAAATATTTTAAATTTATTTTTATACTTTTTTACGGATTTAAACGTCACGATTTTACTTGGGAATTAGTTCCCGCTCCGGGCGAGTCGGCCCCCACATCCCCTCACACTCGCCCCAATACCTCACCTGGCGGAAAGTACGAAGTGTATATAAAACAAAAGTCATCGACCCACATATATGTTACGCGATAATATTTTAACTTTTATTCTTTTTTACTTTTTTACGGATTTAAACGTCACGATTTAACTTGGGAATTAGTTCCCGCTCCGGGCCAGTCGGCCTCCACATCCCCTCACACCCGCCCCAATACCTCACCTGGCGAGAAGAACGAAAACTATATAATACGAAAGCCATCGACCTCATATATGTTACGCGAAAATATTTTAAATTTTATTCTTTTTTACTTTTTTACGGTTTTAAACGTCACGATTTTACTTGGGAATTAGTTCCCGCTCCGGGCAAGTCGGCCTCCACTTCCCCTCACACTCGCCCCAATACCTCACCTGGCGGGAAGAACGAAAACTATATAATACGAAAGCCATCGACCTCATATATGTTACGCGAAAATATTTTAACTTTTATTCTTATACTTTTTTACGGATTAAAACGTCACGATTTTACTTGGGAATTAGTTCCCGCTCCGGGCGAGTCGGCCTCCACATCCCCTCACACTCGCCCCAATACCTCACCTGGCAGGAAGTACGAAGTGTATATAAAACAAGAGTCATCGTCCCACATATATGTTACGCGATAATATTTTAACGTTTATTCTTTTTTACTTTTTTACGAATTTAAACGTCACGATTTAACTTGGGAATTAGTTCCCGCTCCGGGCGAGTCGGCCTCTACTTCCCCTCACACTCGCTACAATACCTCACCTGGCGGGAAGAATGAAAACTATATAATACGAAAGCCATCGACCTCATATATGTTACACGAAAATATTTTAACTTTTATTTTTTTTTACTTTTTTACGGTTTTAAACGTGACGATTTTACTTGGAAATTATTTTCTGCTCCGGGCGAGTCGGCCTCCACATCCCATCACACTCGCCCCAATACCTCACCTGGCGGGAAGAACGAAGACCATATAAGACTAAAGCCATCGACCTTATATATGTTACGCGAAAATATTTTAACTTTTATTTTTATACTTTTTAACGGATTTAAACGTCACGATTTTAGTTGGGAATTAGTTTTCGCTCCGGGCGATTCGGCCTCCATATCATATCAGACTCGCCCCACTACCTCACCTGGCGGGAAGAACGAACACGATATAAGACGAAAGCCATCGAACTCATATATGTTACACGAAAATATTTTAACTTTTATTTTTATTCTTTTCTACGGATTTAAACGTCACAATTTTACTTGGGAATTAGTTCCCGCTCCGGGCGAGTTGGCCTCAAAATCCCCTCACACCCTCCGCAATACCTCAGCTGGCGGGAAGAACGAAGACTATATAAGATGCAAGTCATCGACCTCATATATGTTACGCGAAAATATTTAAACGTTTATTTTTGTACTTTTTTAAGAATTTAAACGTCATGATTTTACTTGGGAATTAGTACTCTCTCCGGAGGAGTCGGCCTCCATATTCCCTAACACTCGCCCCAATACCTCACCTGGCGGGAAGAACGAAGATTATATAATACGAAAGCCATCCACCTCATATATGTTACGCGAAAATATTTTAACTTTTACTTTTATACTTTTTTACGGATTTAAACGTAACGATTTTACTTGGGAAATAGTTCCCGCCTCGGGCGAGTCGGCCTCAATATCCCCTCACACTCGCCGCAATACCTCACCTGGCGGGAAGAACGAAGACTATATAATACGAAAGCCACCGACCTCATATATGTTTCGCGAAAATATTTTAACTTTTATTTTTATACTTTTATACGGATTTAAACGTCACGATTTTACTTGGGAATTAGTTCCCGCTCCGAGCAAGTCGGCCTCCATATCCCCTCACACTCGCCCCAATACCTCACCTGGCGGGAAGAACGAAGACCATATAAGACGAAAGCCATCGACCTTATATATGTTACGCGAAAATATTTTAACTTTTATTTTTATACTTTTTTACGGATTTAAACGTCACGACTTTACTTGGGAATTAGTTCCCGCTCCGGGCGAGTTGGCCTCCATATCCCCACACACTCGCCCCAATACCTCACCTGGCGGGAAGAACGAAAACTATATAAGACGAATGCCATCGACGTCATATATGTTACGAGAAAATATTTTAACTTTTATTCTTTTTTACTTTTTTACGGATTTATACGTCACGATTTTACTTGAGAATCAGTTCCCGCTCCGGGCGAGTTGGCTTCTATATCCCCTCACACTCGCCCCAATACCTCACCTGGCGGGAAGAACGAAAACTATATAATACGAAAGCCATCGACCTCATATATGTTACGCGAAAATATTTTAACTTTTATTTTTATACTCTTTACGGATTAAAACGTCACGATTTTACTTAGGAATTAGTTCCCGCTCCGGGGAGTCGGCCTCCACATCCCCCCACACCAGCCCCAATACCTCACCTGGCGGGAAGAAGGAAAACTATATAATACGAAAGCCATCGACCTCATATATGTTACGCGAAAATATTTTAACTTTTATTTTTATACTTTTTTACGGATTTAAACGTCACGATTTTACTTGGGAATTAGTTTCCGCTCCGGGCGAGTCGGCCTGCACATCCCCTCACACTCGCCCCAATACCTCACCTGGCGGGAAGAACGAAAACTATATAATACGAAAGCCATCGACCTCATATATGTTACGCGAAAATATTTTAAATTTTATTCTTATACTTTTTTTCGGATTTAAACGTCACGATATTACTTGGGAATTAGTACCCGCTCCGGGCGACTCGGCTTCCACATCCCCTCACACTCGCCCCAATACCTCACCTGGCGGGAAGTACGAAAACTATATAATACGAAAGCTATCGACCTCATATATGTTACGCGAAAATATTTTAACTTTTATTTTTATACTTTTTTACGGATTTAAACGTCACGATTTAACTTGGGAATTAGTTCCCGCTCCGGGCGAGTCGGCCTCCACATCCCCTCACACTCGCCCCAATACCTCACCTGGCAGAAAGTACGAAGTGTATATAAAACAAAAGTCATCGTCCCACATATATGTTACGCGATAATATTTTAACTTTTATTCTTTTTTACTTTTTTACGGATTTAAACGTCACGATTGTACTTGGGAATTAGTTCCCGCTCCGGGCCAGTCGGCCTCCACATCCCTTCACACCCGCCCCAATACCTCACCTGGCGAGAAGAACGAAAACTATATAATACGAAAGCCATCGACCTCATATATTTTACGCTAAAATATTTTAACTTTTATTCTTTTTTGCTTTTTTACGGTTTTAAACGTCAGGATTTTACTTGGGAATTAGGTCTCGCTCCGGGCGAGTCGGCCTCCACATCCCCTCACACTCACACCAATACCTCACCTGGCGGGAAGAACGAAAACTATATAATACGAAAGCCATCGACCTCATATATGTTACGCGAAAATATTTTAACTTTTATTTTTATACTTTTTTACGGATTTAAACGTCACGATTTTACTTGGGAATTAGTTCCCGCTCCGGGCGAGTCGGCCTCCACATCCCCTCACACTCGCCCCAATACCTCACCTGGCGGGAAGTACGAAGTGTATATAAAACAAATGTCATCGTCTTACATATATGTTACGCGATAATATTTTAACTTCTATTCTTTTTTACTTTTTTGCGGATTTAAACCTCACGATTTTACTTGGGAATTAGTTCCCGCTCCGGGCGAGTCGGCCTTCGGATCCCCTCACACTCGCCCCAATATCTCACCTGGCGGGAAGAACGAAAACTATATAATACGAAAGCCATCGACCTCATATATGTTACGCGAAAATATTTTAACTTTTATTTTTATACTTTTTTACGGATTTAAACGTCATGATTTTACTTGGGAATTAGTTCCCGCTCCGGGCGAGTCGGCCTCTACATCCCCTCACACTCGCCCCAATACCTCAGCTGGCAGGAAGAACGAAAAACTATATAATACGAAAGCCATCGACCTCATATATGTTACGCGAAAATATTTTAAGTTTTATTTTTATACTTTTTTACGGATTTAAACGTCACGATTTTACTTGGGAATTAGTTCCCGCTCCGGGCGAGTCGGCCTCCGCATCCCCTCACACTCGCCCTAATACCTCACCTGGCGGGAAGTACGAAAACTATATAATACGAAAGCCATCGACCTCATATATGTTACGCGAAAATATTTTAAGTTTTATTTTTATACTTTTTTACGGATTTAAACGTCACGATCTTACCTGGGAATTAGTTCCCGCTCCGGGCGAGTCGGCCTCCACATCCCCTCACACTCGCCTCAATACCTCACCTGGCGGGAAGTACGAAGTGTATATAAAACAAATGTCATCGTCCCACATATATGTTACGCGATAATATTTTAACTTTTATTCTTTTTTACTTTTTTACGGATTGAAACGTCACGATTTTACTTGGGAATTAGTTCACGGTCCGAACCAGTCGGCCTCCACATCCCTTCACACCCGCCCCAATACCTCACCTGGTGAGATGAACGAAAACTATATAATACGAAAGCCATCGACCTCATATATGTTACGCGATAATATTTTAACTTTTATTCTTTTTTACTTTTTTACGGTTTTAAACGTCACGATTTCACTTGGGAATTAGTTCCCGCTCCGGGAGAGTCGGCCTCCACATCCCCTCACACTAGCCCCAATACCTCACCTGGCGGGAAGTACGAAGTGTATATAAAACAAAAGTCATCGTCCCACATATATGTTACGCGATAATATTTTAACTTTTATTCTTTTTTACTTTTTTACGGATTTAAACGTCACGATTTTACTTGGGAATAAGTTCCAGCTCCGGGCGAGTCGGCCTCCACATCCCCTCACACTCGCCCCAATACCTCACCTGGCGGAAAGTACGAAGTGTATATAAAAAAAAGTCACGGTCCCACATAGGCCTATATCTTACGCGATAATATTTTAAATTTTATTCTTTTTTACTTTTTTACGGATTTAAACGTCACGATTTTACTTGGGAATTAGTTCCCGCTCCGGGCCAGTCTGCCTCCACATCCCCTCACACCCGCCCCAATACCTCACCTTTCGAGAAGAACGAAAACTATATAATACGAAAGCCATCGACCTCATATATGTTACGCGAAAATATTTTAACTTTTATTCTTTTTTACTTTTTTACGGTTTTAACGTCACGATTTCACTTGGGAATTAGTTCCCGCTCCGGGAGAGTCGGCCTCCACATCCCCTCACACTCGCCCCAATACCTCACCTGGCGGGAAAAACGAAAACTATATAGTACGAAAGCCATCGACCTCATATATGTTACGCGAAAATATTTTAACTTTTATTTTTATACTTTTTTACGGATTTAAACGTCACGATTTTACTTGGGAATTAGTTCCCGCTCCGGGCGAGTCGGCCTCCACATCCCCTCACACCCGCCCCAATACCTCACCTGGCGGGAAGAACGAAAACTATATAATACGAAAGCCATCGACCTCATATATGTTACGCGAAAATATTTTAACTTTTATTTTTATACTTTTTTAAGGATTTAAACGTCACGATTTTACTTGGGAATTAGTTCCCGCTCCGGGCGAGTCGGCCTCCACATCCCCTCACAGTCGCCCCAATATTTCACCTGGAGGGAAAAACGAAAACTATATAATACGAAAGCCATCGACCTCATATATGTTACGCGAAAATATTTTATCTTTTATTCTTTTTTACTTTTTTACGGATTTAAACGTCACGATTTTACTTGGGAATTAGTTCCCGCTCCGGGCGAATCCCCCTCCACATCCCCTCACACTCGCCCCAACACCTCACCTGGCGGGAAGAACGAAAACTATATAATACGAAAGCCATCGACCTCATATATGTTACGGGAAAATATTTTAACTTTTATTTTTATTCTTTTTTACGGAGTTAAACGTCACGATTTTACTTAGGAGTTAGTTGCCGCTCCGGGCGAGTCGGCCTCCACATCCCCTCACACTCGCAACAATACCTCACCTGGCGGGAAGAACGAAAACTATATAATACGAAAGCCGTCGACCTCATATATATGTTACGCGAAAATGTTTTAACTTTTATTTTTATATTTTTTTTACGGATTTAAACGTCACGATTTTACTTGGGAATTAGTTCCCGCTCCGGGCGAGTCGGCCTCCAAATCCCCTCACACTCGCTTCAATACCTCACCTGGCGGGAAGAACGAAAACTATATAATACGAAAGCCATCGACCTCATATATGTTACGCGAAAATATTTTAACTTTTATTTTTATATTTTTTTACGGATTTAAACGTCACGATTTTACTTGGGAATTAGTTCCCGCTCCGGGCGAGTCGGCCTCCACATCCCCTCACACTCGCCCCAATACCTCACCCGGCGGAAAGAACGAAAACTATATAATACGAAAGCCATCGACCTCATATATGTTACGTGAAAATATTTTAACTTTTATTTTTATTCTTTTTTACTTAGTTAAACGTCACGATTTTACTTAGGACTTAGTTGGCGCTCCGGGCGAGTCGGCCTCCACATCCCCTCACACTCGCAACAATACCTCACCTGGCGGGAAGAACGAAAACTATATAATACGAAAGCCATCGACCTCATATATGTTACGCGAAAATATTTTAGCTTTTATTTTTATATTTTTTTTTACGGATTTAAACGTCACGATTTTTCCTTGGGAATTAGTTCCCGCTCCGGGCGAGTCGGCCTCCATATCCCCTCACACTCGCTTCAATACCTCACCTGGCGGGAAGAACGAAAACTATATAATACGAAAGCCATCGACCTCATATATGTTACGCGAAAATATTTTAACTTTTATTTTTATATTTTTTTATGGATTTTAACGTCACGATTTTACTTGGGAATTAGTTCCCGCTCCGGGCGAGTAGGCCTCCACATCCGCTGACACTCGCCCCAATACCTCACCTGGCAGGAAGAACGAAAACTATATAATACGAAAGCCATCGACCTCATATATGTTACGCGAAAATATTTTAACTTTTATTTTTATACTTTTTTACGGATTTGAACATCACGATTTTACTTGGGAATTAGTTCTTGCTCCGGGCGAGTCGGCCTCCACATCCCCTCACACCTGCCTCAATAACTCAACTGGCGGGAAGAACGAAAACTATATAATACGAAAGCCTTCGACCTCATATATGTTACGCGAAAATATTTTAACTTTTACTTTTATATTTTTTTACGGATTTAAACGTCACGATTTTACTTGGGAAATAGTTCCCGCTCCGGGCGAGTAGGCCTCCACATCCGCTGACACTCGCCCCAATACCTCACCTGGCGGGAAGAACGAAAACTATATAATACGAAAGCCATCGACCTCATATATGTTACGCGAAAATATTTTAACTTTTATTTTTATACTTTTTTACGGTTTTGAACATCACGATTTTACTTGGGAATTAGTTCCCGCTCCGGGCGAGTCGGCCTCCACATCCCCTCACACTCGCCCCAATACTTCACCTGGCGGGAAGTACGAAGTGTATATAAAACAAAAGTCATCGTCCCACATATATGTTACGCGATAATATTTTAACTTTTATTCTTTTTTACTTTTTTACGGATTTAAACGTCACGATTTTACTTAGGAATTAGTTCCCGCTCCGGGCGAGTCGCCTTCCACATCCCCTCACACTCGCTCCAATACCTCACCTGGCGGGAAGAACGAAAACTATATAATACGAAAGCCATCGACCTCATATATGTTACGCGAAAATATTTTAGCTTTTATTCTTTTTTACTTTTTTACGGTTTTAAACGTCACGATTTCACTTGGGAATTAGTTCCCGCTCCGGGAGAGTCGGCCTCCACATCCCCTCACACTAGCCCCAATACCTCACCTGGCGGGAAGTACGAAGTGTATATAAAACAAAAGTCATCGTCCCACATATATGTTACGCGATAATATTTTAACTTTTATTCTTTTTTACTTTTTTACGGATTTAAACGTCACGATTTTACTTGGGAATAAGTTCCAGCTCCGGGCGAGTCGGCCTCCACATCCCCTCACACTCGTCCCAATACCTCACCTGGCGGAAAGTACGGAGTGTATATAAAACAAGTCATCGTCCCACATATAGGTTACGCGAAAATATTTTAACTTTTATTTTTATTCTTTTTTACGGAGTTAAACGTCACGATTTTACTTGGGAATTAGTTCCCGCTCCGGGCGAGTCGTCCTCCATATCCCCTCACACTCTCCCAATACCTCAGCTGGCGGGAAGAATGAGGACTAAATAAGACGAAAGCCATCGACCTTACATATGTTACGCGAAAATATTTTAACTTTTATTTTTATACTTTTTTACGGAATTAAACGTCACGATTTTACTTGGGAATTAGTTCCCGCTCCGGGCGAGTCGGCCTCTACATCCCCTCACACTCGCCCCAATACCTCAGCTGGCGGGAAGAACGAAAACTATATAATACGAAAGGCATCGACCTCATATATGTTACGCGAAAATATTTTAACTTTTATTTTTATACTTTTTTACGGATTTAAACGTCATGATTTTACTTGGGAATTAGTTCCCGCTCCGGGCGAGTCGCCTTCCACATCCCCTCACACCCGCCCCAATACCTCACCTGCCGGGAAGAACGAAGGCTATATAAGACGAAAGCCATCAACCTCATATAAGTTAAACGAAAATATTTTAACTTTTATTTTTATTCTTTTCTACGGATTTAAACGTCACAATTTTACTTGGGAATTAGTTCCCGCTCCGGGCGAGTCGGCCTCAATATCCCCTCACACTAGCCCTAATACCTCACCTGGCAGGAAGAACGAAGACTATATAAGATGAAAGGCATCGACATCATATATGTTACGCGAAAATATTAAAACGTTTATATTTATATTTTTTTACGGATTTAAACGTCACGATTTTACTTGGGAATTAGTTCCCACTCCGGGCGAGTCGGCCTCCATATCCCCACACACTCGCCTAAATATCCCCACACCTGGCGGGAAGAACGAAGACCATATAAGACGATAGGCATCGACCTCATATATGTTACGCGAAAATATTTTAACTTTTATTTGTACACTTTTTTACGGATTTAAACGTCACGATTTTACTTGGGAATTAGTTTACACTCCGGACGAAACGGCCTCCATATCCGCTCACACTCTCCCCAATACCTCACCTGGCGGAAAGAACCAAGACTATATAAGACGAAAGCCATCGACCTCATATATGTTACGAGAAAATATTTTAAATTTTATTTTTATACCTTTTTACGGATTTAAACGTCACGATTTTACTTGGGAATTAGTTCCCGCTCCGGGCGAGTCGGCCTCCATATCCCCTCAAACTCGCACCAATACCTCATTTGTCGGGAAGAACGAATGCTATATAAGACGAAAGCCATCAACCTCATATAAGTTAAACGAAAATATTTTAACTTTTATTTTTATTCTTTTCTACGGATTTAAACGTCACAATTTTACTTGGGAATTAGTTCCCGCTCCGGGCGAGTCGGCCTCAAAATCCCCTCATACTAGCCCCAATACCTCACCTGGCAGGAAGAACGAAGACTATATAAGATGAAAGGCATCGACATCATATATGTTACGCGAAAATATTAAAACGTTTATATTTATATTTTTTTACGGATTTGAACGTCACGATTTTACTTGGGAATTAGTTCCCACTCCGGGCGAGTCGGCCTCCATATCCCCTCACACTCGCCCCAATACCTCATCTGGCGGGAAGAACGAAGACCATATAAGACGAAAGCCATCGACCTCATATATGTTTCGCAAATATATTTTAACTTTTATTTTTATTCTTTTTTAAGAATTTAAACATCATGATTTTACTTGGGAATTAGTACTCTCTCCGGAGGAGTCGGCCTCCATATTCCCTAACACTCGCCCCAATACCTCACCTGGCGGGAAGAAGGAAGATTATATAAGACGAAAGCCATCGACCTCATATATGTCACGCGAAAATATTTTAACTTTTATTTTTATACTTTTTTACGGATTTAAACGTAACGATTTTACTTGGGAATGAGTTCCCGCCCCGGGCGAGTCGGCCTCAATATCCCCTCACTCGCCCCAATACCTCACCTGGCGGGAAAAACGAAAACTATATAATACGAAAGCCATCGACCTCATATATGTTACGCGAAAATATTTTAACTTTTATTTTTATACTTTTTTACGGATTTAAACGTCACGATTTTACTTGGGAATTAGTTCCCGCTCCGGGCGAGTCGGCCTCTACATCCCCTCACACTCGCCCAATACCTCTGCTGGCGGGAAGAACGAAAACTATACAATACGAAAGCCATCGACCTCATATATGTTACGCGAAAATATTTTAACTTTTATTTTTATACTTTTTTACGGATTTAAACGTCACGATTTTACTTGGGAATTAGTTCCCGCTCCGGGCGAGTCGCCTTCCACATCCCCTCACACCCGCCCCAATACCTCACCTGGCGGGAAGAACGAAAACTATATAATACGAAAGCCATCGACCTCATATATGTTACGCGAAAATATTTTAACTTTTATTTTTATACTTTTTTACGGATTTAACCGTCACGATTTTACTTGGGAATTAGTTCCCGCTCCGGGCGAGTCGGACTCCACATCGCCTCACACTCACCCCAATACCTCACCTGACGGGAAGAACGAAAACTATGTAATACGAAAGCCATCGACCTCATATATGTTACGCGAAAATATTTTAACTTTTATTTTTATACTTTTTTACGGATTTAAACGTCACGATTTTACTTGGGAATTAGTTCCCCCTCCGGGCGAGTCGGCCTCCACATCCCCTCACACTGGCCCCAATACCTCACCTGGCGGGAAGAACGAAAGCTATATAATACGAAAGCCATCGACCTCATATATATTACGCAAAAATATTTTAACTTTTATTTTTATATTTTTTTTTACGGATTTAAACGTCACGATTTTACTTGGGAATTAGTTCCCGCTCCGGGCGAGTCGGCCTCCACATCCCCTCACACTCGCCCCAATACCTCACCTGGCGGAAAGTACGAAGTGTATATAAAACAAAAGTCATCGTCCCACATATATGTTACGCGATAATATTTGAACTTTTATTCTTTTTTACTTTTTTACGGATTTAAACGTCACGATTTTACTTGGGAATTAGTTCCCGCTCCGAACCAGTCGGCCTCCACATCCCTTCACACCCGCCCCAATACCTCACCTGGCGAGAAGAACGAAAACTATATAATACGAAAGCCATCGACCTCATATATGTTACGCGAAAATATTTTAACTATTATTCTTTTTTACTTTTTTACGGTTTTAAACGTCACGAATTTACTTGGGAATTAGTTCCCGCTCCGGGCGAGTCGGCCTCCACATCCCCTCACACTCGCCCCAATACCTCACCTGGCGGGAAGTACGAAGTGTATATAAAACAAATGTCATCTTTCCACATATATGTTACGCGATAATATTTTAACTTCTATTCTTTTTTACTTTTTTGCGGATTTAAACGTCACGATTTTACTTGGGAATTAGTTCCCGCATCGGGCGAGTCGGCCAGTACACCCACTCACACTAGCCCCAATACCTCACCTGGCGGGAAGAACGAAAACTATATAATACGAAAGCCATCGACCTCATATATGTTACGCGAAAATATTTTAACTTTTATTTTTATACTTTTTTACGGATTTAAACGTCACGAGTTTACTTGGGAATTAGTTCCCGCTCCGGGCGAGTCGTCTTCTACATCCCCTCACACTCGCCCCAATATCTCACTTGGCGGGAAGAACGAAAACTATATAATACGAAAGCCATCGACCTCATATATGTTACGCGAAAATATTTTAACTTTTATTTTTATACTTTTTTACGGATTTAAACGTCACGATTTTACTTGGGAATTAGTTCCCGCTCCGGGCGAGTCGGCCTCCGCATTCCCTCACACTCGCCCTAATACCTCACCTGGCGGGAAGTACGAAAACTATATAATACGAAAGCCATCGACCTCATATATGTTACCCGAAAATATTTTAACTTTTATTTTTATACTTTTTTACGGATTTAAACGTCACGATTTTACTTGGGAATTAGTTCCCGCTCCGGGCGAGTCGGTCTCCACATCCCCTCACACTAGCCTTAATACCTCACCTGGCGGGAAGTACGAAGTGTATATAAAACAAAAGTCATCGTCCCACATATATGCTACGCGATAATATTTCAACTTTTATTTTTTTTACTTTTTTACGGATTTAAACGTCACGATTTTACTTGGGAATTAGTTTCCGCTCCGGGCGAGTCGGTCTCCACATCCCCTCACACTCGCCCCAATACCTCACCTGGCGGGAAGAACGAAAACTATATAATACGAAAGCCATCGACCTCATATATGTTACGCGAAAATATTTCAACTTTTATTTTTATACTTTTTTACGGATTTAAACGTCACGATTTTACTTGGGAATTAGTTCCCGCTCCGGGCGAGTCGGCCTCCACATCCCCTCACACCCGCCCCAATACCTCACCTGGCGGGAAGAACGAAAACTATATAATGCGAAAGCCATCGACGTCATATATGTTACGCGAAAATATTTTAACTTTTATTTTTATATTTTTTTACGGATTTAAACGTCACGATTTTACTTGGGAATTAGTTCCCGCTCCGGGCGAGTCGGACTCCACATCCCCTCACACTCACCCCAATACCTCACCTGGCGGGAAGAACGAAAGCTATATAATACGAAAGCCATCGACCTCATATATGTTACGCGAAAATATTTTAACTTTTGTTTTTATACTTTTATACGGATTTAAACGTCACGATTTTACTTGGGAATTAGTTCCCGCTCCGGGCGAGTCGGTCTCCACATCCCCTCACACTAGCCTTAATACCTCACCTGGCGGGAAGTACGAAGTGTATATAAAGCAAAAGTAATCGTCCCACATATATGTTACGCGATAATATTTCAACTTTAATTTTTTTTACTTTTTTACGGATTTAAACTTCACGATTTTACTTGGGAATTAGTTCCCGCTCCGGGCGAGTCGGCCTCCACATCCCCTCACACTCGCCCCAATACCTCACCTGGCGGGAAGAACGAAAACTATATAATACGAAAGCCATCGACCTCATATATGTTACGCGAAAATATTTTAACTTTTATTCTTATACTTTTTTACGGATTAAAACGTCACGATTTTACTTGGGAATTAGTTCCCGCTCCGGGCGAGTCGGCCTCCACATCCCCTCACACTCGCCCCAATACCTCACCTGGCAGGAAGTACGAAGTGTATATAAAACAACAGTCATCGTCCCACATATATGTTACGCGATAATATTTTAACTTTTATTCTTTTTTACTTTTTTACGAATTTAAACGTTACGATTTAACTTGGGAATTAGTTCCCGCTCCGGGCGAGTCGGCCCCCACATCCCCTCACACTCGCCCCAATACCTCACCTGGCAGGAAGTACGAAGTGTATATAAAACAAAAGTCATCGTCCCACATATATGTTACGCGATAATATTTTAACTTTTATTCTTTTTTACTTTTTTACGAATTTAAACGTTACGATTTAACTTGGGAATTAGTTCCCGCTCCGGGCCAGTCGGCCTCCACATCCCCTCACACCCGACCCAATACCTCACCTGGCGAGAAGAACGAAAACTATATAATACGAAAGCCATCGACCTCATATATGTTACGCGAAAATATTTTAACTATTATTCTTTTTTACTTTTTTACGGTTTTAAACGTCACGAATTTACTTGGGAATTAGTTCCCGCTCCGGGCGCGTCGGCCTCCACATCCCCTCACACTCGCCCCAATACCTCACCTGGCGGGAAGTACGAAGTGTATATAAAACAAATGTCATCTTTCCACATATATGTTACGCGATAATATTTTAACTTCTATTCTTTTTTACTTTTTTGCGGATTTAAACGTCACGATTTTACTTGGGAATTAGTTCCCGCATCGGGCGAGTCGGCCAGTACACCCACTCACACTAGCCCCAATACCTCACCTGGCGGGAAGAACGAAAACTATATAATACGAAAGCCATCGACCTCATATATGTTACGCGAAAATATTTTAACTTTTATTTTTATACTTTTTTACGGATTTAAACGTCACGAGTTTACTTGGGAATTAGTTCCCGCTCCGGGCGAGTCGTCTTCTACATCCCCTCACACTCGCCCCAATATCTCACTTGGCGGGAAGAACGAAAACTATATAATACGAAAGCCATCGACCTCATATATGTTACGCGAAAATATTTTAACTTTTATTTTTATACTTTTTTACGGATTTAAACGTCACGATTTTACTTGGGAATTAGTTCCCGCTCCGGGCGAGTCGGCCTCCGCATTCCCTCACACTCGCCCTAATACCTCACCTGGCGGGAAGTACGAAAACTATATAATACGAAAGCCATCGACCTCATATATGTTACCCGAAAATATTTTAACTTTTATTTTTATACTTTTTTACGGATTTAAACGTCACGATTTTACTTGGGAATTAGTTCCCGCTCCGGGCGAGTCGGTCTCCACATCCCCTCACACTAGCCTTAATACCTCACCTGGCGGGAAATACGAAGTGTATATAAAACAAAAGTCATCGTCCCACATATATGCTACGCGATAATATTTCAACTTTTATTTTTTTTACTTTTTTACGGATTTAAACGTCACGATTTTACTTGGGAATTAGTTTCCGCTCCGGGCGAGTCGGTCTCCACATCCCCTCACACTCGCCCCAATACCTCACCTGGCGGGAAGAACGAAAACTATATAATACGAAAGCCATCGACCTCATATATGTTACGCGAAAATATTTCAACTTTTATTTTTATACTTTTTTACGGATTTAAACGTCACGATTTTACTTGGGAATTAGTTCCCGCTCCGGGCGAGTCGGCCTCCACATCCCCTCACACCCGCCCCAATACCTCACCTGGCGGGAAGAACGAAAACTATATAATGCGAAAGCCATCGACCTCATATATGTTACGCGAAAATATTTTAACTTTTATTTTTATATTTTTTTACGGATTTAAACGTCACGATTTTACTTGGGAATTAGTTTCCGCTCCGGGCGAGTCGGACTCCACATCCCCTCACACTCACCCCAATACCTCACCTGGCGGGAAGAACGAAAGCTATATAATACGAAAGCCATCGACCTCATATATGTTACGCGAAAATATTTTAACTTTTGTTTTTATACTTTTATACGGATTTAAACGTCACGATTTTACTTGGGAATTAGTTCCCGCTCCGGGCGAGTCGGTCTCCACATCCCCTCACACTAGCCTTAATACCTCACCTGGCGGGAAGTACGAAGTGTATATAAAGCAAAAGTAATCGTCCCACATATATGTTACGCGATAATATTTCAACTTTAATTTTTTTTACTTTTTTACGGATTTAAACTTCACGATTTTACTTGGGAATTAGTTCCCGCTCCGGGCGAGTCGGCCTCCACATCCCCTCACACTCGCCCCAATACCTCACCTGGCGGGAAGAACGAAAACTATATAATACGAAAGCCATCGACCTCATATATGTTACGCGAAAATATTTTAACTTTTATTCTTATACTTTTTTACGGATTAAAACGTCACGATTTTACTTGGGAATTAGTTCCCGCTCCGGGCGAGTCGGCCTCCACATCCCCTCACACTCGCCCCAATACCTCACCTGGCAGGAAGTACGAAGTGTATATAAAACAAAAGTCATCGTCCCACATATATGTTACGCGATAATATTTTAACTTTTATTCTTTTTTACTTTTTTACGAATTTAAACGTTACGATTTAACTTGGGAATTAGTTCCCGCTCCGGGCGAGTCGGCCCCCACATCCCCTCACACTCGCCCCAATACCTCACCTGGCAGGAAGTACGAAGTGTATATAAAACAAAAGTCATCGTCCCACATATATGTTACGCGATAATATTTTAACTTTTATTCTTTTTTACTTTTTTACGAATTTAAACGTTACGATTTAACTTGGGAATTAGTTCCCGCTGCGGGCCAGTCGGCCTCCACATCCCCTCACACCCGACCCAATACCTCACCTGGCGAGAAGAACGAAAACTATATAATACGAAAGCCATCGACCTCATATATGTTACGCGAAAATATTTTAACTATTATTCTTTTTTACTTTTTTACGGTTTTAAACGTCACGAATTTACTTGGGAATTAGTTCCCGCTCCGGGCGAGTCGGCCTCCACATCCCCTCACACTCGCCCCAATACCTCACCTGGCGGGAAGTACGAAGTGTATATAAAACAAATGTCATCTTTCCACATATATGTTACGCGATAATATTTTAACTTCTATTCTTTTTTACTTTTTTGCGGATTTAAACGTCACGATTTTACTTGGGAATTAGTTCCCGCATCGGGCGAGTCGGCCAGTACACCCACTCACACTAGCCCCAATACCTCACCTGGCGGGAAGAACGAAAACTATATAATACGAAAGCCATCGACCTCATATATGTTACGCGAAAATATTTTAACTTTTATTTTTATACTTTTTTACGGATTTAAACGTCACGAGTTTACTTGGGAATTAGTTCCCGCTCCGGGCGAGTCGTCTTCTACATCCCCTCACACTCGCCCCAATATCTCACTTGGCGGGAAGAACGAAAACTATATAATACGAAAGCCATGGACCTCATATATGTTACGCGAAAATATTTTAACTTTTATTTTTATACTTTTTTACGGATTTAAACGTCACGATTTTACTTGGGAATTAGTTCCCGCTCCGGGCGAGTCGGCCTCCGCATTCCCTCACACTCGCCCTAATACCTCACCTGGCGGGAAGTACGAAAACTATATAATACGAAAGCCATCGACCTCATATATGTTACCCGAAAATATTTTAACTTTTATTTTTATACTTTTTTACGGATTTAAACGTCACGATTTTACTTGGGAATTAGTTCCCGCTCCGGGCGAGTCGGTCTCCACATCCCCTCACACTAGCCTTAATACCTCACCTGGCGGGAAGTACGAAGTGTATATAAAACAAAAGTCATCGTCCCACATATATGCTACGCGATAATATTTCAACTTTTATTTTTTTTACTTTTTTACGGATTTAAACGTCACGATTTTACTTGGGAATTAGTTTCCGCTCCGGGCGAGTCGGTCTCCACATCCCCTCACACTCGCCCCAATACCTCACCTGGCGGGAAGAACGAAAACTATATAATACGAAAGCCATCGACCTCATATATGTTACGCGAAAATATTTCAACTTTTATTTTTATACTTTTTTACGGATTTAAACGTCACGATTTTACTTGGGAATTAGTTCCCGCTCCGGGCGAGTCGGCCTCCACATCCCCTCACACCCGCCCCAATACCTCACCTGGCGGGAAGAACGAAAACTATATAATGCGAAAGCCATCGACCTCATATATGTTACGCGAAAATATTTTAACTTTTATTTTTATATTTTTTTACGGATTTAAACGTCACGATTTTACTTGGGAATTAGTTCCCGCTCCGGGCGAGTCGGACTCCACATCCCCTCACACTCACCCCAATACCTCACCTGGCGGGAAGAACGAAAGCTATATAATACGAAAGCCATCGACCTCATATATGTTACGCGAAAATATTTTAACTTTTGTTTTTATACTTTTATACGGATTTAAACGTCACGATTTTACTTGGGAATTAGTTCCCGCTCCGGGCGAGTCGGTCTCCACATCCCCTCACACTAGCCTTAATACCTCACCTGGCGGGAAGTACGAAGTGTATATAAAGCAAAAGTAATCGTCCCACATATATGTTACGCGATAATATTTCAACTTTAATTTTTTTTACTTTTTTACGGATTTAAACTTCACGATTTTACTTGGGAATTAGTTCCCGCTCCGGGCGAGTCGGCCTCCACATCCCCTCACACTCGCCCCAATACCTCACCTGGCGGGAAGAACGAAAACTATATAATACGAAAGCCATCGACCTCATATATGTTACGCGAAAATATTTTAACTTTTATTCTTATACTTTTTTACGGATTAAAACGTCACGATTTTACTTGGGAATTAGTTCCCGCTCCGGGCGAGTCGGCCTCCACATCCCCTCACACTCGCCCCAATACCTCACCTGGCAGGAAGTACGAAGTGTATATAAAACAAAAGTCATCGTCCCACATATATGTTACGCGATAATATTTTAACTTTTATTCTTTTTTACTTTTTTACGAATTTAAACGTTACGATTTAACTTGGGAATTAGTTCCCGCTCCGGGCGAGTCGGCCCCCACATCCCCTCACACTCGCCCCAATACCTCACCTGGCAGGAAGTACGAAGTGTATATAAAACAAAAGTCATCGTCCCACATATATGTTACGCGATAATATTTTAACTTTTATTCTTTTTTACTTTTTTACGAATTTAAACGTTACGATTTAACTTGGGAATTAGTTCCCGCTCCGGGCCAGTCGGCCTCCACATCCCCTCACACCCGACCCAATACCTCACCTGGCGAGAAGAACGAAAACTATATAATACGAAAGCCATCGACCTCATATATGTTACGCGAAAATATTTTACATTTTATTCTTTTTTACTTTTTTACGGTTTTAAACGTCACGATTTTACTTGGGAATTAGTTCCCGCTCCGGGCGAGTCGGCCTCCACTTCCCCTCACACTCTCCCCAATACCTCACCTGGCGGGAAGAACGAAAACTATATAATACGAAAGCCATCGACCTCATATATGTTACGCGAAAATATTTTAACTTTTATTCTTATACTTTTTTACGGATTAAAACGTCACGATTTTACTTGGGAATTAGTTCCCGCTCCGGGCGAGTCGGCCTCCACATCCCCTCACACTCGCCCCAATACCTCACCTGGCAGGAAGTACGAAGTGTATATAAAACAAAAGTCATCGTCCCACATATATGTTACGCGATAATATTTTAACTTCTATTCTTTTTTACTTTTTTACGAATTTAAACGTCACGATTTAACTTGGGAATTAGTTCCCGCTCCGGGCGAGTCGGCCTCTACTTCCCCTCACACTCGCCCCAATACCTCACCTGGCGGGAAGAATGAAAACTATATAATACGAAAGCCATCGACCTCATATATGTTGCACGAAAATATTTTAACTTTTATTTTTTTTTACTTTTTTAAGATTTAAACGTGACGATTTTACTTGGAAATTATTTTCTGCTCCGGGCGAGTCGGCCTCCACATCCCATCACACTCGCCCCGATACCTCACCTGGCGGGAAGAACGAAGACCATATAAGACTAAAGCCATCGACCTTATATATGTTACGCGAAAATATTTTAACTTTTATTTTTATACTTTTTAACGGATTTAAACGTCACGATTTTAGTTGGGAATTAGTTTTCGCTCCGGGCGATTCGGCCTCCATATCATCTCAGACTCGCCCCACTACCTCACCTGGCGGGAAGAACGAACACGATATAAGACGAAAGCCATCGAACTCATATATGTTACACGAAAATATTTTAACTTTTATTTTTATTCTTTTCTACGGATTTAAACGTCACAATTTTACTTGGGAATTAGTTCCCGCTCCGGGCGAGTTGGCCTCAAAATCCCCTGACACCCTCCGCAATACCTCAGCTGGCGGGAAGAACGAAGACTATATAAGATGCAAGTCATCGACCTCATATATGTTACGCGAAAATATTTAAACGTTTATTTTTGTACTTTTTTAAGAATTTAAACGTCATGATTTTACTTGGGAATTAGTACTCTCTCCGGAGGAGTCGGCCTCCATATTCCCTAACACTCGCCCCAATACCTCACCTGGCGGGAAGAACGAAGATTATATAATACGAAAGCCATCCACCTCATATATGTTACGCGAAAATATTTTAACTTTTACTTTTATACTTTTTTACGGATTTAAACGTCACGATTTTACTTGGGAATTAGTTCCCGCTCCGAGCAAGTCGGCCTCCATATCCCCTCACACTCGCCCCAATACCTCACCTGGCGGAAAGAACGAAGACCATATAAGACGAAAGCCATCGACCTTATATATGTTACGCGAAAATATTTTAACTTTTATTTTTATACTTTTTTACGGATTTAAACGTCACGACTTTACTTGGGAATTAGTTCCCGCTCCGGGCGAGTTGGCCTCCATATCCCCACACACTCGCCCCAATACATCACCTGGCGGGAAGAACGAAAACTATATAAGACGATAGCCATCGACGTCATATATGTTACGAGAAAATATTTTAACTTTTATTCTTTTTTACTTTTTTACGGATTTAAACGTCACGATTTTACTTGAGAATCAGTTCCCGCTCCGGGCGAGTTGGCTTCTATATCCCCTCACACTCGCCCCAATACCTCACCTGGCGGGAAGAACGAAAACTATATAATACGAAAGCCATCGACCTCATATATGTTACGCGAAAATATTTTAACTTTTATTTTTATACTCTTTACGGATTAAAACGTCACGATTTTACTTGGGAATTTGTTCCCGCTCCGGGGAGTCGGCCTCCACATCCCCTCACATCAGCCCCAATACCTCACCTGGCGGGAAGAACGAAAACTATATAATACGAAAGCCATCGACCTCATATATGTTACGCGAAAATATTTTAACTTTTATTTTTATACTTTTTTACGGATTTAAACGTCACGATTTTACTTGGGAATTAGTTTCCGCTCCGGGCGAGTCGGCCTGCACATCCCCTCACACTCGCACCAATACCTCATTTGTCGGGAAGAACGAATGCTATATAAGACGAAAGCCATCAACCTCATATAAATTAAACGAAAATATTTTAACTTTTATTTTTATTCTTTTCTACGGATTTAAACGTCACAATTTTACTTGGGAATTAGTTCCCGCTCCGGGCGAGTCGGCCTCAAAATCCCCTCATACTAGCCCCAATACCTCACCTGGCAGGAAGAACGAAGACTATATAAGATGAAAGGCATCGACATCATATATGTTACGCGAAAATATTAAAACGTTTATATTTATATTTTTTTACGGATTTGAACGTCACGATTTTACTTGGGAATTAGTTCCCACTCCGGGCGAGTCGGCCTCCATATCCCCTCACACTCGCCCCAATACCTCATCTGGCGGGAAGAACGAAGACCATATAAGACGAAAGCCATCGACCTCATATATGTTTCGCAAATATATTTTAACTTTTATTTTTATTCTTTTTTAAGAATTTAAACATCATGATTTTACTTGGGAATTAGTACTCTCTCCGGAGGAGTCGGCCTCCATATTCCCTAACACTCGCCCCAATACCTCACCTGGCGGGAAGAAGGAAGATTATATAAGACGAAAGCCATCGACCTCATATATGTCACGCGAAAATATTTTAACTTTTATTTTTATACTTTTTTACGGATTTAAACGTAACGATTTTACTTGGGAATGAGTTCCCGCCCCGGGCGAGTCGGCCTCAATATCCCCTCACTCGCCCCAATACCTCACCTGGCGGGAAAAACGAAAACTATATAATACGAAAGCCATCGACCTCATATATGTTACGCGAAAATATTTTAACTTTTATTTTTATACTTTTTTACGGATTTAAACGTCACGATTTTACTTGGGAATTAGTTCCCGCTCCGGGCGAGTCGGCCTCTACATCCCCTCACACTCGCCCAATACCTCTGCTGGCGGGAAGAACGAAAACTATACAATACGAAAGCCATCGACCTCATATATGTTACGCGAAAATATTTTAACTTTTATTTTTATACTTTTTTACGGATTTAAACGTCACGATTTTACTTGGGAATTAGTTCCCGCTCCGGGCGAGTCGGCCTCCACATCCCCTCACACTCGCCCCAATACCTCACCCGGCGGAAAGAACGAAAACTATATAATACGAAAGCCATCGACCTCATATATGTTACGTGAAAATATTTTAACTTTTATTTTTATTCTTTTTTACTTAGTTAAACGTCACGATTTTACTTAGGACTTAGTTGGCGCTCCGGGCGAGTCGGCCTCCACATCCCCTCACACTCGCAACAATACCTCACCTGGCGGGAAGAACGAAAACTATATAATACGAAAGCCATCGACCTCATATATGTTACGCGAAAATATTTTAGCTTTTATTTTTATATTTTTTTTTACGGATTTAAACGTCACGATTTTTCCTTGGGAATTAGTTCCCGCTCCGGGCGAGTCGGCCTCCATATCCCCTCACACTCGCTTCAATACCTCACCTGGCGGGAAGAACGAAAACTATATAATACGAAAGCCATCGACCTCATATATGTTACGCGAAAATATTTTAACTTTTATTTTTATATTTTTTTATGGATTTTAACGTCACGATTTTACTTGGGAATTAGTTCCCGCTCCGGGCGAGTAGGCCTCCACATCCGCTGACACTCGCCCCAATACCTCACCTGGCAGGAAGAACGAAAACTATATAATACGAAAGCCATCGACCTCATATATGTTACGCGAAAATATTTTAACTTTTATTTTTATACTTTTTTACGGATTTGAACATCACGATTTTACTTGGGAATTAGTTCTTGCTCCGGGCGAGTCGGCCTCCACATCCCCTCACACCTGCCTCAATAACTCAACTGGCGGGAAGAACGAAAACTATATAATACGAAAGCCTTCGACCTCATATATGTTACGCGAAAATATTTTAACTTTTACTTTTATATTTTTTTACGGATTTAAACGTCACGATTTTACTTGGGAAATAGTTCCCGCTCCGGGCGAGTAGGCCTCCACATCCGCTGACACTCGCCCCAATACCTCACCTGGCGGGAAGAACGAAAACTATATAATACGAAAGCCATCGACCTCATATATGTTACGCGAAAATATTTTAACTTTTATTTTTATACTTTTTTACGGTTTTGAACATCACGATTTTACTTGGGAATTAGTTCCCGCTCCGGGCGAGTCGGCCTCCACATCCCCTCACACTCGCCCCAATACTTCACCTGGCGGGAAGTACGAAGTGTATATAAAACAAAAGTCATCGTCCCACATATATGTTACGCGATAATATTTTAACTTTTATTCTTTTTTACTTTTTTACGGATTTAAACGTCACGATTTTACTTAGGAATTAGTTCCCGCTCCGGGCGAGTCGCCTTCCACATCCCCTCACACTCGCTCCAATACCTCACCTGGCGGGAAGAACGAAAACTATATAATACGAAAGCCATCGACCTCATATATGTTACGCGAAAATATTTTAGCTTTTATTCTTTTTTACTTTTTTACGGTTTTAAACGTCACGATTTCACTTGGGAATTAGTTCCCGCTCCGGGAGAGTCGGCCTCCACATCCCCTCACACTAGCCCCAATACCTCACCTGGCGGGAAGTACGAAGTGTATATAAAACAAAAGTCATCGTCCCACATATATGTTACGCGATAATATTTTAACTTTTATTCTTTTTTACTTTTTTACGGATTTAAACGTCACGATTTTACTTGGGAATAAGTTCCAGCTCCGGGCGAGTCGGCCTCCACATCCCCTCACACTCGTCCCAATACCTCACCTGGCGGAAAGTACGGAGTGTATATAAAACAAGTCATCGTCCCACATATATGTTACGCGAAAATATTTTAACTTTTATTTTTATTCTTTTTTACGGAGTTAAACGTCACGATTTTACTTGGGAATTAGTTCCCGCTCCGGGCGAGTCGTCCTCCATATCCCCTCACACTCTCCCAATACCTCAGCTGGCGGGAAGAATGAGGACTAAATAAGACGAAAGCCATCGACCTTATATATGTTACGCGAAAATATTTTAACTTTTATTTTTATACTTTTTTACGGAATTAAACGTCACGATTTTACTTGGGAATTAGTTCCCGCTCCGGGCGAGTCGGCCTCTACATCCCCTCACACTCGCCCCAATACCTCAGCTGGCGGGAAGAACGAAAACTATATAATACGAAAGGCATCGACCTCATATATGTTACGCGAAAATATTTTAACTTTTATTTTTATACTTTTTTACGGATTTAAACGTCACGATTTTACTTGGGAATTAGTTTCCGCTCCGGGCGAGTCGGCCTGCACATCCCCTCACACTCGCCCCAATACCTCACCTGGCGGGAAGAACGAAAACTATATAATACGAAAGCCATCGACCTCATATATGTTACGCGAAAATATTTTAACTTTTATTCTTATACTTTTTTACGGATTTAAACGTCACGATATTACTTGGGAATTAGTACCCGCTCCGGGCGACTCGGCTTCTACATCCCCTCACACTCGCCCCAATACCTCACCTGGCGGGAAGTACGAAAACTATATAATACGAAAGCTATCGACCTCATATATGTTACGCGAAAATATTTTAACTTTTATTTTTATACTTTTTTACGGATTTAAACGTCACGATTTAACTTGGGAATTAGTTCCCGCTCCGGGCGAGTCGGCCTCCACATCCCCTCACACTCGCCCCAATACCTCACCTGGCAGAAAGTACGAAGTGTATATAAAACAAAAGTCATCGTCCCACATATATGTTACGCGATAATATTTTAACTTTTATTCTTTTTTACTTTTTTACGGATTTAAACGTCACGATTGTACTTGGGAATTAGTTCCCGCTCCGGGCCAGTCGGTTTCCACATCCCTTCACACCCGCCCCAATACCTCACCTGGCGAGAAGAACGAAAACTATATAATACGAAAGCCATCGACCTCATATATGTTACGCTAAAATATTTTAACTTTTATTCTTTTTTGCTTTTTTACGGTTTTAAACGTCAGGATTTTACTTGGGAATTAGTTCCCGCTCCGGGCGAGTCGGCCTCCACATCCCCTCACACTCACACCAATACCTCACCTGGCGGGAAGAACGAAAACTATATAATACGAAAGCCATCGACCTCATATATGTTACGCGAAAATATTTTAACTTTTATTTTTATACTTTTTTACGGATTTAAACGTCACGATTTTACTTGGGAATTAGTTTCCGCTCCGGGCGAGTCGGCCTCCACATCCCCTCACACTCGCCCCAATACCTCACCTGGCGGGAAGTACGAAGTGTATATAAAACAAATGTCATCGTCTTACATATATGTTACGCGATAATATTTTAACTTCTATTCTTTTTTACTTTTTTGCGGATTTAAACCTCACGATTTTACTTGGGAATTAGTTCCCGCTCCGGGCGAGTCGGCCTTCGGATCCCCTCACACTCGCCCCAATATCTCACCTGGCGGGAAGAACGAAAACTATATAATACGAAAGCCATCGAACTCATATATGTTACGCGAAAATATTTTAACTTTTATTTTTATACTTTTTTACGGATTTAAACGTCACGATTTTACTTGGGAATTAGTTCCCGCTCCGGGCGAGTCGGCCTCTACATCCCCTCACACTCGCCCCAATACCTCAGCTGGCAGGAAGAACGAAAACTATATAATACGAAAGCCATCGACCTCATATATGTTACGCGAAAATATTTTAACTTTTATTTTTATACTTTTTTGCGGATTTAAACGTCACGATTTTACTTGGGAATTTGTTCCCGCTCCGGGCGAGTCGGCCTCCGCATCCCCTCACACTCGCCCTAATACCTCACCTGGCGGGAAGTACGAAAACTATATAATACGAAAGCCATCGACCTCATATATGTTACGCGAAAATATTTTAAGTTTTATTTTTATACTTTTTTACGGATTTAAACGTCACGATCTTACTTGGGAATTAGTTCCCGCTCCGGGCGAGTCGGCCTCCACATCCCCTCACACTAGCCCCAATACCTCACCTGGCGGGAAGTACGAAGTGTATATAAAACAAATGTCATCGTCCCACATATATGTTACGCGATAATATTTTAACTTTTATTCTTTTTTACTTTTTTACGGATTTAAACGTCACGATTTTACTTGGGAATTAGTTCCCGCTCCGGGCGAGTCGCCTTCCACATCCCCTCACACCCGCCCCAATACCTCACCTGGCGGGAAGAACGAAAACTATCTAATACGAAAGCCATCGACCTCATATATGTTACGCGAAAATATTTTAACTTTTATTTTTATACTTTTTTACGGATTTAAAGGTCACGATTTTACTTGGGAATTAGTTCCCGCTCCGGGCGAGTCGGACTCCACATCCCCTCACACTCACCCCAATACCTCACCTGACGGGAAGAACGAAAACTATATAATACGAAAGCCATCGACCGCATATATGTTACGCGAAAATATTTTAACTTTTATTTTTATAATTTTTTACGGATTTAAACGTCACGATTTTACTTGGGAATTAGTTCCCGCTCCGGGCGAGTCGCCTTCCACATCCCCTCACACCCGCCCCAATACCTCACCTGGCGGGAAGAACGAAAACTATATAATACGAAAGCCATCGACCTCATATATGTTACGCGAAAATATTTTAACTTTTATTTTTATACTTTTTTACGGATTTAAAGGTCACGATTTTACTTGGGAATTAGTTCCCGCTCCGGGCGAGTCGGACTCCACATCCCCTCACACTCACCCCAATACCTCACCTGACGGGAAGAACGAAAACTATATAATACGAAAGCCATCGACCTCATATATGTTACGCGAAAATATTTTAACTTTTATTTTTATAATTTTTTACGGATTTAAACGTCACGATTTTACTTGGGAATTAGTTCCCGCTCCGGGCGAGTCGGCCTCCATATCCCCTCACACTCGCCTCAATACCTCACCTGGCGGGAAGAACGAAAGCTATATAATACGAAAGCCATCGACCTCATATATGTTACGCAAAAATATTTTAACTTTTATTTTTATACTTTTTTTACGGATTTAAACGTCACGATTTTACATGGGAATTAGTTCCCGCTCCGGGCGAGTCGGCCTCCACATCCCCTCACACTCGTCCCAATACCTCACCTGGCGGAAAGTACGAAGTGTATATAAAACAAAAGTCATCGTCCCACATATATGTTACGCGATGATATTTTAACTTTTATTCTTTTTTACTTTTTTACGGATTGAAACGTCACGATTTTACTTGGGAATTAGTTCACGCTCCGAACCAGTCGGCCTCCACATCCCTTCACACCCGCCCCAATACCTCACCTTTCGAGATGAACGAAAACTATATAATACGAAAGCCATCGACCTCATATATGTTACGCGATAATATTTTAACTTTTATTCTTTTTTACTTTTTTACGGATTTAAACGTCACGATTTTACTTAGGAATTAGTTCCCGCTCCGGGCGAGTCGCCTTCTACATCCCCTCACACTCGCTCCAATACCTCACCTGGCGGGAAGAACGAAAACTATATAATACGAAAGCCATCGACCTCATATATGTTACGCGAAAATATTTTAACTTTTATTCTTTTTTACTTTTTTACGGTTTTAAACGTCACGATTTAACTTGGGAATTAGTTCCCGCTCCGGGAGAGTCGGCCTCCACATCCCCTCACACTAGCCCCAATACCTCACCTGGCGGGAAGTACGAAGTGTATATAAAACAAAAGTCATCGTCCCACATATATGTTACGCGATAATATTTTAACTTTTATTCTTTTTTACTATTTTACGGATTTAAACGTCACGATTTTACTTGGGAATAAGTTCCAGCTCCGGGCGAGTCGGCCTCCATATCCCCTCACAATCGCCCCAATACCTCACCTGGCGGAAAGTACGAAGTGTATATAAAAAAAAGTCACCGTCCCACATAGGCAGATATCTTACGCGATAATATTTTAAATTTTATTCTTTTTTACTTTTTTACGGATTTAAACGTCACGATTTTACTTGGGAATTAGTTCCCGCTCCGGGCCAGTCTGCCTCCACATCCCCTCACACCCGCCCCAATACCTCACCTTTCGAGAAGAACGAAAACTATATAATACGAAAGCCATCGACCTCATATATGTTACGCGAAAATATTTTAACTTTTATTCTTTTTTACTTTTTTACGGTTTTAAACGTCACGATTTCACTTGGGAATTAGTTCCCGCTCCGGGAGAGTCGGCCTCCACATCCCCTCACACTCGCCCCAATACCTCACCTGGCGGGAAAAACGAAAACTATATAGTACGAAAGCCATCGACCTCATATATGTTACGCGAAAATATTTTAACTTTTATTTTTATACTTTTTTACGGATTTAAACGTCACGATTTTACTTGGGAATTAGTTCCCGCTCCGGGCGAGTCGGCCTCCACATCCCCTCACACCCGCCCCAATACCGCACCTGGCGGGAAGAACGAAAACTATATAATACGAAAGCCATCGACCTCATATATGTTACGCGAAAATATTTTAACTTTTATTTTTATACTTTTTTACGGATTTAAACTTCACGATTTTACTTGGGAATTAGTTCCCGCTCCGGGCGAGTCGGCCTCCACATCCCCTCACACTCGCCCCAATATTTCACCTGGAGGGAAAAACGAAAACTATATAATACGAAAGCCATCGACCTCATATATGTTACGCGAAAATATTTTATCTTTTATTCTTTTTTACTTTTTTACGGATTTAAACGTCACGATTTTACTTGGGAATTAGTTCCCGCTCCGGGCGAATCCCTTTCCACATCCCCTCACACTCGCCCCAACACCTCACCTGGCGGGAAGAACGAAAACTATATAATACGAAAGCCATCGACCTCATATATGTTACGGGAAAATATTTTAACTTTTATTTTTATTCTTTTTTACGGAGCTAAACGTCACGATTTTACTTGGGAATTAGTTCCCGCTCCGGGCGAGTCGGCCTCCACATCCCCTCACACTCGCTTCAATACCTCACCTGGCGGGAAGAACGAAAACTATATAATACGAAAGCCATCGACCTCATATATGTTACGCGAAAATATTTTAACTTATATTTTTAAATTTTTTTTCGGATTTAAACGTCACGATTTTACTTGGGAATTAGTTCCCGCTCCGGGCGAGTCGGCCTCCACATCCCCTCACACTCGCCCCAATACCTCACCTGGCGGGAAGTACGAAGTGTATATAAAACAAATGTCATCGTCTTACATATATGTTACGCGATAATATTTTAACTTCTATTCTTTTTTACTTTTTTGCGGATTTAAACCTCACGATTTTACTTGGGAATTAGTTCCCGCTCCGGGCGAGTCGGCCTTCGGATCCCCTCACACTCGCCCCAATATCTCACCTGGCGGGAAGAACGAAAACTATATAATACGAAAGCCATCGAACTCATATATGTTACGCGAAAATATTTTAACTTTTATTTTTATACTTTTTTACGGATTTAAACGTCACGATTTTACTTGGGAATTAGTTCCCGCTCCGGGCGAGTCGGCCTCTACATCCCCTCACACTCGCCCCAATACCTCAGCTGGCAGGAAGAACGAAAACTATATAATACGAAAGCCATCGACCTCATATATGTTACGCGAAAATATTTTAACTTTTATTTTTATACTTTTTTGCGGATTTAAACGTCACGATTTTACTTGGGAATTTGTTCCCGCTCCGGGCGAGTCGGCCTCCGCATCCCCTCACACTCGCCCTAATACCTCACCTGGCGGGAAGTACGAAAACTATATAATACGAAAGCCATCGACCTCATATATGTTACGCGAAAATATTTTAAGTTTTATTTTTATACTTTTTTACGGATTTAAACGTCACGATCTTACTTGGGAATTAGTTCCCGCTCCGGGCGAGTCGGCCTCCACATCCCCTCACACTAGCCCCAATACCTCACCTGGCGGGAAGTACGAAGTGTATATAAAACAAATGTCATCGTCCCACATATATGTTACGCGATAATATTTTAACTTTTATTCTTTTTTACTTTTTTACGGATTTAAACGTCACGATTTTACTTGGGAATTAGTTCCCGCTCCGGGCGAGTCGCCTTCCACATCCCCTCACACCCGCCCCAATACCTCACCTGGCGGGAAGAACGAAAACTATCTAATACGAAAGCCATCGACCTCATATATGTTACGCGAAAATATTTTAACTTTTATTTTTATACTTTTTTACGGATTTAAAGGTCACGATTTTACTTGGGAATTAGTTCCCGCTCCGGGCGAGTCGGACTCCACATCCCCTCACACTCACCCCAATACCTCACCTGACGGGAAGAACGAAAACTATATAATACGAAAGCCATCGACCTCATATATGTTACGCGAAAATATTTTAACTTTTATTTTTATAATTTTTTACGGATTTAAACGTCACGATTTTACTTGGGAATTAGTTCCCGCTCCGGGCGAGTCGGCCTCCATATCCCCTCACACTCGCCTCAATACCTCACCTGGCGGGAAGAACGAAAGCTATATAATACGAAAGCCATCGACCTCATATATGTTACGCAAAAATATTTTAACTTTTATTTTTATACTTTTTTTACGGATTTAAACGTCACGATTTTACATGGGAATTAGTTCCCGCTCCGGGCGAGTCGGCCTCCACATCCCCTCACACTCGTCCCAATACCTCACCTGGCGGAAAGTACGAAGTGTATATAAAACAAAAGTCATCGTCCCACATATAAGTTACGCGATGATATTTTAACTTTTATTCTTTATTACTTTTTTACGGATTGAAACGTCACGATTTTACTTGGGAATTAGTTCACGCTCCGAACCAGTCGGCCTCCACATCCCTTCACACCCGCCCCAATACCTCACCTTTCGAGATGAACGAAAACTATATAATACGAAAGCCATCGACCTCATATATGTTACGCGATAATATTTTAACTTTTATTCTTTTTTACTTTTTTACGGATTTAAACGTCACGATTTTACTTAGGAATTAGTTCCCGCTCCGGGCGAGTCGCCTTCTACATCCCCTCACACTCGCTCCAATACCTCACCTGGCGGGAAGAACGAAAACTATATAATACGAAAGCCATCGACCTCATATATGTTACGCGAAAATATTTTAACTTTTATTCTTTTTTACTTTTTTACGGTTTCAAACGTCACGATTTAACTTGGGAATTAGTTCCCGCTCCGGGAGAGTCGGCCTCCACATCCCCTCACACTAGCCCCAATACCTCACCTGGCGGGAAGTACGAAGTGTATATAAAACAAAAGTCATCGTCCCACATATATGTTACGCGATAATATTTTAACTTTTATTCTTTTTTACTATTTTACGGATTTAAACGTCACGATTTTACTTGGGAATAAGTTCCAGCTCCGGGCGAGTCGGCCTCCATATCCCCTCACAATCGCCCCAATACCTCACCTGGCGGAAAGTACGAAGTGTATATAAAAAAAAGTCACCGTCCCACATAGGCCTATATCTTACGCGATAATATTTTAAATTTTATTCTTTTTTACTTTTTTACGGATTTAAACGTCACGATTTTACTTGGGAATTAGTTCCCGCTCCGGGCCAGTCTGCCTCCACATCCCCTCACACCCGCCCCAATACCTCACCTTTCGAGAAGAACGAAAACTATATAATACGAAAGCCATCGACCTCATATATGTTACGCGAAAATATTTTAACTTTTATTCTTTTTTACTTTTTTACGGTTTTAAACGTCACGATTTCACTTGGGAATTAGTTCCCGCTCCGGGAGAGTCGGCCTCCACATCCCCTCACACTCGCCCCAATACCTCACCTGGCGGGAAAAACGAAAACTATATAGTACGAAAGCCATCGACCTCATATATGTTACGCGAAAATATTTTAACTTTTATTTTTATACTTTTTTACGGATTTAAACGTCACGATTTTACTTGGGAATTAGTTCCCGCTCCGGGCGAGTCGGCCTCCACATCCCCTCACACCCGCCCCAATACCGCACCTGGCGGGAAGAACGAAAACTATATAATACGAAAGCCATCGACCTCATATATGTTACGCGAAAATATTTTAACTTTTATTTTTATACTTTTTTACGGATTTAAACTTCACGATTTTACTTGGGAATTAGTTCCCGCTCCGGGCGAGTCGGCCTCCACATCCCCTCACACTCGCCCCAATATTTCACCTGGAGGGAAAAACGAAAACTATATAATACGAAAGCCATCGACCTCATATATGTTACGCGAAAATATTTTATCTTTTATTCTTTTTTACTTTTTTACGGATTTAAACGTCACGATTTTACTTGGGAATTAGTTCCCGCTCCGGGCGAATCCCTTTCCACATCCCCTCACACTCGCCCCAACACCTCACCTGGCGGGAAGAACGAAAACTATATAATACGAAAGCCATCGACCTCATATATGTTACGGGAAAATATTTTAACTTTTATTTTTATTCTTTTTTACGGAGCTAAACGTCACGATTTTACTTGGGAATTAGTTCCCGCTCCGGGCGAGTCGGCCTCCACATCCCCTCACACTCGCTTCAATACCTCACCTGGCGGGAAGAACGAAAACTATATAATACGAAAGCCATCGACCTCATATATGTTACGCGAAAATATTTTAACTTATATTTTTAAATTTTTTTTCGGATTTAAACGTCACGATTTTACTTGGGAATTAGTTCCCGCTCCGGGCGAGTCGGCCTCCACATCCCCTCACCCTCGCCCCAATACCTCACCTGGCGGAAAGAACGAAAACTATATAATACGAAAGCCATCGACCTCATATATGTTACGCGAAAATATTTAAACTTTTATTCTTTTTTACTTTTTTACGGTTTTAAACGTCACGATTTCACTTGGGAATTTGTTCCCGCTCCGGGAGAGTCGGCCTCCACATCCCCCCAAACTAGCCCCAATACCTCACCTGGCGGGAAGTACGAAGTGTATATAAAACAAAAGTCTTCGTCCCACATATATGTTACGCGATAATATTTTAACTTTTATTCTTTTTTACTTTTTTACGGATTTAAACGTCACGATTTTACTTGGGAATAAGTTCCAGCTCCGGGCGAGTCGGCCTCCACATCCCCTCACACTCCCCCCATTCCGACCCGCCGGGAAGTACGAAGAGTATATAAAACAAAAGTCATCGTCCCACATATATGTTAGGCGATAATATTTTACCTTTTATTCTTTCTTACTTTTTTACGGATTTAAACGTCACGATTTTACTTGGGAATTAGTTCCCGCTCAGGGCGAGTCGGCCGCCACATCCCCTCACACTCGCCCCAATACCTCGCCTGGCGGGAAGAACGAAAACCATATAATACGAAAGCCATCGACCTCATATATGTTATGCGTAAATATTTTAACTTTTATTTTTATATTTTTTTTACGGATTTAAACGTCACGATTTTACTTGGGAATTAGTTCCCGCTCCGGGCGAGTCGGCCTCCACATCCCCTCACACTCGTCTCAATACCTCACCTGGCGAGAAGAACGAAAACTATATAATACGAAACCCAACCACCTCATATAGGTTACGCGAAAATATTTTATCTTTTATTCTTTTTTACTTTTTTACGGATTTAAACGTCACGATTTTACTTGGGAATTAGTTCCCGCTCCGGGCGAGTCGCCTTCCACATCCCCTCACACCCGCCCCAATACCTCACCTGGCGGGAAGAACGAAAACTATCTAATACGAAAGCCATCGACCTCATATATGTTACGCGAAAATATTTTAACTTTTATTTTTATACTTTTTTACGGATTTAAAGGTCACGATTTTACTTGGGAATTAGTTCCCGCTCCGGGCGAGTCGGACTCCACATCCCCTCACACTCACCCCAATACCTCACCTGACGGGAAGAACGAAAACTATATAATACGAAAGCCATCGACCTCATATATGTTACGCGAAAATATTTTAACTTTTATTTTTATAATTTTTTACGGATTTAAACGTCACGATTTTACTTGGGAATTAGTTCCCGCTCCGGGCGAGTCGGCCTCCATATCCCCTCACACTCGCCTCAATACCTCACCTGGCGGGAAGAACGAAAGCTATATAATACGAAAGCCATCGACCTCATATATGTTACGCAAAAATATTTTAACTTTTATTTTTATACTTTTTTTACGGATTTAAACGTCACGATTTTACATGGGAATTAGTTCCCGCTCCGGGCGAGTCGGCCTCCACATCCCCTCACACTCGTCCCAATACCTCACCTGGCGGAAAGTACGAAGTGTATATAAAACAAAAGTCATCGTCCCACATATAAGTTACGCGATGATATTTTAACTTTTATTCTTTTTTACTTTTTTACGGATTGAAACGTCACGATTTTACTTGGGAATTAGTTCACGCTCCGAACCAGTCGGCCTCCACATCCCTTCACACCCGCCCCAATACCTCACCTTTCGAGATGAACGAAAACTATATAATACGAAAGCCATCGACCTCATATATGTTACGCGATAATATTTTAACTTTTATTCTTTTTTACTTTTTTACGGATTTAAACGTCACGATTTTACTTAGGAATTAGTTCCCGCTCCGGGCGAGTCGCCTTCTACATCCCCTCACACTCGCTCCAATACCTCACCTGGCGGGAAGAACGAAAACTATATAATACGAAAGCCATCGACCTCATATATGTTACGCGAAAATATTTTAACTTTTATTCTTTTTTACTTTTTTACGGTTTCAAACGTCACGATTTAACTTGGGAATTAGTTCCCGCTCCGGGAGAGTCGGCCTCCACATCCCCTCACACTAGCCCCAATACCTCACCTGGCGGGAAGTACGAAGTGTATATAAAACAAAAGTCATCGTCCCACATATATGTTACGCGATAATATTTTAACTTTTATTCTTTTTTACTATTTTACGGATTTAAACGTCACGATTTTACTTGGGAATAAGTTCCAGCTCCGGGCGAGTCGGCCTCCATATCCCCTCACAATCGCCCCAATACCTCACCTGGCGGAAAGTACGAAGTGTATATAAAAAAAAGTCACCGTCCCACATAGGCCTATATCTTACGCGATAATATTTTAAATTTTATTCTTTTTTACTTTTTTACGGATTTAAACGTCACGATTTTACTTGGGAATTAGTTCCCGCTCCGGGCCAGTCTGCCTCCACATCCCCTCACACCCGCCCCAATACCTCACCTTTCGAGAAGAACGAAAACTATATAATACGAAAGCCATCGACCTCATATATGTTACCCGAAAATATTTTAACTTTTATTCTTTTTTACTTTTTTACGGTTTTAAACGTCACGATTTCACTTGGGAATTAGTTCCCGCTCCGGGAGAGTCGGCCTCCACATCCCCTCACACTCGCCCCAATACCTCACCTGGCGGGAAAAACGAAAACTATATAGTACGAAAGCCATCGACCTCATATATGTTACGCGAAAATATTTTAACTTTTATTTTTATACTTTTTTACGGATTTAAACGTCACGATTTTACTTGGGAATTAGTTCCCGCTCCGGGCGAGTCGGCCTCCACATCCCCTCACACCCGCCCCAATACCGCACCTGGCGGGAAGAACGAAAACTATATAATACGAAAGCCATCGACCTCATATATGTTACGCGAAAATATTTTAACTTTTATTTTTATACTTTTTTACGGATTTAAACTTCACGATTTTACTTGGGAATTAGTTCCCGCTCCGGGCGAGTCGGCCTCCACATCCCCTCACACTCGCCCCAATATTTCACCTGGAGGGAAAAACGAAAACTATATAATACGAAAGCCATCGACCTCATATATGTTACGCGAAAATATTTTATCTTTTATTCTTTTTTACTTTTTTACGGATTTAAACGTCACGATTTTACTTGGGAATTAGTTCCCGCTCCGGGCGAATCCCTTTCCACATCCCCTCACACTCGCCCCAACACCTCACCTGGCGGGAAGAACGAAAACTATATAATACGAAAGCCATCGACCTCATATATGTTACGGGAAAATATTTTAACTTTTATTTTTATTCTTTTTTACGGAGCTAAACGTCACGATTTTACTTGGGAATTAGTTCCCGCTCCGGGCGAGTCGGCCTCCACATCCCCTCACACTCGCTTCAATACCTCACCTGGCGGGAAGAACGAAAACTATATAATACGAAAGCCATCGACCTCATATATGTTACGCGAAAATATTTTAACTTATATTTTTAAATTTTTTTTCGGATTTAAACGTCACGATTTTACTTGGGAATTAGTTCCCGCTCCGGGCGAGTCGGCCTCCACATCCCCTCACACTCGCCCCAATACCTCACCTGGCGGAAAGAACGAAAACTATATAATACGAAAGCCATCGACCTCATATATGTTACGCGAAAATATTTAAACTTTTATTCTTTTTTACTTTTTTACGGTTTTAAACGTCACGATTTCACTTGGGAATTTGTTCCCGCTCCGGGAGAGTCGGCCTCCACATCCCCCCAAACTAGCCCCAATACCTCACCTGGCGGGAAGTACGAAGTGTATATAAAACAAAAGTCTTCGTCCCACATATATGTTACGCGATAATATTTTAACTTTTATTCTTTTTTACTTTTTTACGGATTTAAACGTCACGATTTTACTTGGGAATAAGTTCCAGCTCCGGGCGAGTCGGCCTCCACATCCCCTCACACTCCCCCCATTCCGACCCGCCGGGAAGTACGAAGAGTATATAAAACAAAAGTCATCGTCCCACATATATGTTAGGCGATAATATTTTACCTTTTATTCTTTCTTACTTTTTTACGGATTTAAACGTCACGATTTTACTTGGGAATTAGTTCCCGCTCAGGGCGAGTCGGCCGCCACATCCCCTCACACTCGCCCCAATACCTCGCCTGGCGGGAAGAACGAAAACCATATAATACGAAAGCCATCGACCTCATATATGTTATGCGTAAATATTTTAACTTTTATTTTTATATTTTTTTTACGGATTTAAACGTCACGATTTTACTTGGGAATTAGTTCCCGCTCCGGGCGAGTCGGCCTCCACATCCCCTCACACTCGTCTCAATACCTCACCTGGCGAGAAGAACGAAAACTATATAATACGAAACCCAACCACCTCATATAGGTTACGCGAAAATATTTTATCTTTTATTCTTTTTTACTTTTTTACGGATTTAAACGTCACGATTTTACTTGGGAATTAGTTCCCGCTCCGGGCGAGTCCCCCTCAGCATCCCCTCACACTCGCCCCAATACCTCACCTGGCGGGAAGAACGAAAACTATATAATACGAAAGCCATCGACCTCATATATGTTACGGGAAAATATTTTAACTTTTATTTTTATTCTTTTTTACGGAGTTAAACGTCACGATTTTACTTAGGAGTTAGTTGCCGCTCCGGGCGAGTCGGCCTCCACATCCCCTCACACTCCCCCCTTTCCACACCTGCCGGGAAGTAAGAAGAGTATATAAAACAAAAGTCATCGTCCCACATATATGTTAGGCGATAATATTTTACCTTTTATTCTTTTTTACTTTTTTACGGATTTAAACGTCACGATTTTACTTGGGAATTAGTTCCCGCTCCGGGCGAGTCGGCCGCCACATCCCCTCACACTCGCCCCAATACCTCACCTGGCGGGAAGAACGAAAACCATATAATACGAAAGCCATCGACCTCATATATGTTACGCGAAAATATTTTAACCTTTATTTTTATACTTTTTTACGGATTTAAACGTCACGATTTTACTTGGGAATTAGTTCCCGCTCCGGGCGAGTCGGCCTCCACATCCCCTCACACTCGCCCCAATATTTCACATGGAGGGAAAAACGAAAACTATATAATACGAAAGCCATCGACCTCATATATGTTACGCGAAAATATTTTATCTTTTATTCTTTTTTACTTTTTTACGGATTTAAACGTCACGATTTTACTTGGGAATTAGTTCCCGCTCCGGGCGAATCCCCCTCCACATCCCCTCACACTCGCCCCAACACCTCACCTGGCGGGAAGAACGAAAACTATATAATACGAAAGCCATCGACCTCATATATGTTACGGGAAAATATTTTAACTTTTATTTTTATTCTTTTTTACGGAGTTAAACGTCACGATTTTACTTAGGAGTTAGTTGCCGCTCCGGGCGAGTCGGCCTCCACATCCCCTCACACTCGCTTCAATACCTCACCTGGCGGGAAGAACGAAAACTATATAATACGAAAGCCGTCGACCTCATATATGTTACGCGAAAATATTTTAACTTTTATTTTTATATTTTTTTTACGGATTTAAACGTCACGATTTTACTTGGGAATTAGTTCCCGCTCCGGGCGAGTCGGCCTCCACATCCCCTCACACTCGCTTCAATACCTCACCTGGCGGGAAGAACGAAAACTATATAATACGAAAGCCATCGACCTCATATATGTTACGCGAAAATATTTTAACTTTTATTTTTATATTTTTTTACGGATTTAAACGTCACGATTTTACTTGGGAATTAGTTCCCGCTCCGGGCGAGTCGGCCTCCACATCCCCTCACACTCGCCCCAATAACTCACCTGGCGGAAAGAACGAAAACTATATAATACGAAAGCCATCGACCTCATATATGTTACGCGATAATATTTTAACTTTTATTTTTATTCTTTTTTACGGAGTTAAACGTCACGATTTTACTTAGGACTTAGTTGCCGCTCCGGGCGAGTCGGCCTCCACATCCCCTCACACTCGAAACAATACCTCACCTGGCGGGAAGAACCAAAACTATATAATACGAAAGCCATCGACCTCATATATGTTACGCGAAAATACTTTAGCTTTTATTTTTATATTTTTTTTACGGATTTAAACGTCACGATTTTACTTGGGAATTAGTTCCCGCTCCGGGCGAGTCGGCCTCCATATCCCCTCAGACTCGCTTCAATACCTCACCTGGCGGGAAGAACGAAAACTATATAATACGAAAGCCATCGACCTCATATATGTTACGAGAAAATATTTTAACTTTTATTCTTTTTTACTTTTTTACGGTTTTAAACGTCACGATTTCACTTGGGAATTTGTTCCCGCTCCGGGAGAGTCGGCCTCCACATCCCCCCAAACTAGCCCCAATACCTCACCTGGCGGGAAGTACGAAGTGTATATAAAACAAAAGTCTTCGTCCCACATATATGTTACGCGATAATATTTTAACTTTTATTCTTTTTTACTTTTTTACGGATTTAAACGTCACGATTTTACTTGGGAATAAGTTCCAGCTCCGGGCGAGTCGGCCTCCACATCCCCTCACACTCCCCCCATTCCGACCCGCCGGGAAGAACGAAGAGTATATAAAACAAAAGTCATCGTCCCACATATATGTTACGCGATAATATTTTACCTTTTATTCTTTCTTACTTTTTTACGGATTTAAACGTCACGATTTTACTTGGGAATTAGTTCCCGCTCAGGGCGAGTCGGCCGCCACATTCCCTCACACTCGCTTCAATACCTCGCCTGGCGGGAAGAACGAAAACCATATAATACGAAAGCCATCGACCTCATATATGTTATGCGTAAATATTTTAACTTTTATTTTTATATTTTTTTTACGGATTTAAACGTCACGATTTTACTTGGGAATTAGTTCCCATTCCGGGCGAGTCGGCCTCCACATCCCCTCACACTCGTCTCAATACCTCACCTGGCGGGAAGAACGAAAATTATATAATACGAAACCCAACCACCTCATATATGTTACGCGAAAATATTTTATCTTTTATTCTTTTTTACTTTTTTACGGATTTAAACGTCACGATTTTACTTGGGAATTAGTTCCCGCTCCGGGCGAGTCCCCCTCAGCATCCCCTCACACTCGCCCCAATACCTCACCTGGCGGGAAGAACGAAAACTATATAATACGAAAGCCATCGACCTCATATATGTTACGGGAAAATATTTTAACTTTTATTTTTATTCTTTTTTACGGAGTTAAACGTCACGATTTTACTTAGGAGTTAGTTGCCGCTCCGGGCGAGTCGGCCTCCACATCCCCTCACACTCCCCCCATTCCACACCTGCCGGGAAGTAAGAAGAGTATATAAAACAAAAGTCATCGTCCCACATATATGTTAGGCGATAATATTTTACCTTTTATTCTTTTTTACTTTTTTACGGATTTAAACGTCACGATTTTACTTGGGAATTAGTTCCCGCTCCGGGCGAGTCGGCCGCCACATCCCCTCACACTCGCCCCAATACCTCACCTGGCGGGAAGAACGAAAACCATATAATACGAAAGCCATCGACCTCATATATGTTACGCGAAAATATTTTAACTTTTATTTTTATATTTTTTACGGATTTAAACGTCACGATTTTACTTGGGAATTAGTTCCCGCTCCGGGCGAGTCGGCCCCCACATCCCCTCACACTCGCCCCAATACCTAATCTGGCGGGAAGAACGAAAACTATATAATACGAAACCCATCGACCTCATATATGTTACGCGAAAATATTTTAACTTTTATTTTTATACTTTTTTACGGAGTTAAAAGTCACGATTTTACTTGGGAATTAGTTCCCGCTCCGGGCGAGTCGGCCTCCACATCCCCTCACACTCGCCCCAATACCTCACCTGGCGGGAAGAACGAAAACTATATAATACGAAAGCCATCGACCTCATATATGTTACGCGAAAATATTTTAACTTTTATTTTTGTACTTTTTTACGGATTTAAACGTCACGACTTTACTTGGGAATTAGTTTCCGCTCCGGGCGAGTCGGCCTCCACATCCCCTCACACTCGCCCCAATACCTCACCTGGCGGGAAGAACGAAAACTATATAATACGAAAGCTATCGACCTCATATATGTTACGCGAAAATATTTTAACTTTTATTTTTATACTTTTTTGCGGATTTAAACGTCACGATTTTACTTGGGAATTAGTTCCTCCCCGGGCAAGTCGGCCTCCACATCCTCTCACACTCGCCCCAATACCTCACCTGGCGGGCAGAACGAAAACTATATAATACGAAAGCCATCGACCACATATATGTTACGCGAAAATATTTTAACTTTTATTTTTATAGTTTTTTACGGATTAAAACGTCACGATTTTACTTGGGAATTAGTTCCCGCTCCGGGCGAGTCGGCCTCCATATCCCCACACACTCGCTTAAATATCCCCACACCTGGCGGGAAGAACGAAGACCATATAAGACGATAGGCATCGACCTCATATATGTTACGCGAAAATATTTTAACTTTTATTTGTACACTTTTTTACGGATTTAAACGTCACGATTTTACTTGGCAATTAGTTTACACTCCGGGCGAGTCGGCCTCCATATTCCATTACACTCTCCCCATGCCTCAACTGGCGGGAAGAACGAAGACTATATAAGACGAAAGCCATCGACCTCATATATGTTACGAGAAAATATTTTAAATTTTATTTTTATACCTTTTTACGGATTTAAACGTCACGATTTTACTTGGGAATTAGTACCCTCTCCGGGCGAGTCGGCGTCCATATTCCCTAACACTCGCCCCAATACCTCACCTGGCGGGAAGAACGAAGATTATATAAGACAAAAGCCACAGACCTCATATATGTTACGCGAAAATATTTTAACTTTTATTTTTATATTTTTTTACGGATTTATACGTCACGAATTTACTTGGGAATTAGATCCTGATCCGGGCGAGTCGTCCTCCATATCCCCTCACACTCTCCCAATACCTCAGCTGGCGGGAAGAATGAGGACTAAATAAGACGAAAGCCATCGACCTTATATATGTTACGCGAAAATATTTTAACTTTTATTTTTATACTTTTTTACGGAATTAAACGTCACGATTTTACTTGGGAATTAGTTCCCGCTCCGGGCGAGTCGGCCTCTACATCCCCTCACACTCGCCCCAATACCTCAGCTGGCGGGAAGAACGAAAACTATATAATACGAAAGCCATCGACCTCATATATGTTACGCGAAAATATTTTAACTTTTATTTTTATACTTTTTTACGGATTTAAACGTCACGATTTTACTTGGGAATTAGTTCCCGCTCCGGGCGAGTCGCCTTCCACATCCCCTCACACCCGCCCCAATACCTCACCTGGCGGGAAGAACGAAGGCTATATAAGACGAAAGCCATCAACCTCATATAAGTTAAACGAAAATATTTTAACTTTTATTTTTATTCTTTTCTACGGATTTAAACGTCACAATTTTACTTGGGAATTAGTTCCCGCTCCGGGCGAGTCGGCCTCAATATCCCCTCACACTAGCCCCAATACCTCACCTGGCAGGAAGAACGAAGACTATATAAGATGAAAGGCATCGACATCATATATGTTACGCGAAAATATTAAAACGTTTATATTTATATTTTTTTACGGATTTAAACGTCACGATTTTACTTGGGAATTAGTTCCCACTCCGGGCGAGTCGGCCTCCATATCCCCACACACTCGCCTAAATATCCCCACACCTGGCGGGAAGAACGAACACCATATAAGACGATAGGCATCGACCTCATATATGTTACGCGAAAATATTTTAACTTTTATTTGTACACTTTTTTACGGATTTAAACGTCACGATTTTACTTGGGAATTAGTTTACACTCCGGACGAAACGGCCTCCATATCCGCTCACACTCTCCAGAATACCTCACCTGGCGGAAAGAACCAAGACTATATAAGACGAAAGCCATCGACCTCATATATGTTACGAGAAAATATTTTAAATTTTATTTTTATACCTTTTACGGATTTAAACGTCACGATTTTACTTGGGAATTAGTTCCCGCTCCGGGCGAGTCGGCCTCCATATCCCCTCAAACTCGCACCAATACCTCATTTGTCGGGAAGAACGAATGCTATATAAGACGAAAGCCATCAACCTCATATAAGTTAAACGAAAATATTTTAACTTTTATTTTTATTCTTTTCTACGGATTTAAACGTCACAATTTTACTTGGGAATTAGTTCCCGCTCCGGGCGAGTCGGCCTCAAAATCCCCTCACACTAGCCCCAATACCTCACCTGGCAGGAAGAACTAAGACTATATAAGATGAAAGGCATCGACATCATATATGTTACGCGAAAATATTAAAACGTTTATATTTATATTTTTTTACGGATTTTAACGTGACGATTTTACTTGGGAATTAGTTCCCACTCCGGGCGAGTCGGCCTCCATATCCCCTCACACTCGCCCCAATACCTCATCTGGCGGGAAGAACGAAGACCATATAAGACGAAAGCCATCGACCTCATATATGTTTCGCAAATATATTTTAACTTTTATTTTTATACTTTTTTAAGAATTTAAACATCATGATTTTACTTGGGAATTAGTACTCTCTCCGGAGGAGTCGGCCTCCATATTCCCTAACACTCGCCCCAATACCTCACCTGGCGGGAAGAAGGAAGATTATATAAGACGAAAGCCATCGACCTCATATATGTCACGCGAAAATATTTTAACTTTTATTTTTATACTTTTTTACGGATTTAAACGTAACGATTTTACTTGGGAATGAGTTCCAGCTCCGAGCAAGTCGGCCTTCATATCCCCTCACACTCGCCCCAATATCTCACCTGGCGGGAAGAACGAAAACTATATAAGACGAAAGCCATCGACCTCATATATGTTACGGGAAAATATTTTAACTTTTATTTTTATTCTTTTTTACGGAGTTAAACGTCACGATTTTACTTAGGAGTTAGTTGCCGCTCCGGGCAAGTCGGCCTCCACATCCCCTCACACTCCCCCATTCCACACCTGCCGGGAAGTAAGAAGAGTATATAAAACAAAAGTCATCGTCCCACATATATGTTAGGCGATAATATTTTACCTTTTATTCTTTTTTATTTTTTACGGATTTAAACGTCACGATTTTACTTGGGAATTAGTTCCCGCTCCGGCGAGTCGGCCGCCACATCCCCTGACACTCGCCCCAATACCTCACCTGGCGGGAAGAACGAAAACCATATAATACGAAAGCCATCGACCTCATATATGTTACGCGAAAATATTTTAACTTTTATTTTTATATTTTTTTACGGATTTAAACGTCACGATTTTACTTGGGAATTAGTTCCCGCTCCGGGCGAGTCGGCCCCCACATCCCCTCACACTCGCCCCAATACCTAATCTGGCGGGAAGAACGAAAACTATATAATACGAAACCCATCGACCTCATATATGTTACGCGAAAATATTTAACTTTTATTTTTATACTTTTTTACGGAGTTAAAAGTCACGATTTTACTTGGGAATTAGTTCCCGCTCCGGGCGAGTCGGCCTCCACATCCCCTCACACCCGCCCAAATACCTCACCTGGCGGGAAGAACGAAAACTATATAATACGAAAGCCATCGACCTCATATATGTTACGCGAAAATATTTTAACTTTTATTTTTATACTTTTTTACGGATTTAAACGTCACGACTTTACTTGGGAATTAGTTTCCGCTCCGGGCGAGTCGGCCTCCACATCCCCTCACACTCGCCCCAATACCTCACCTGGCGGGAAGAACGAAAACTATATAATACGAAAGCTATCGACCTCATATATGTTACGCCGAAAATATTTTAACTTTTACTTTTATACTTTTTTGCGGATTTAAACGTCACGATTTTACTTGGGAATTAGTTCCTCCCCGGGCAAGTCGGCCTCCACATCCTCTCACACTCGCCCCAATACCTCACCTGGCGGGCAGAACGAAAACTATATAATACGAAAGCCATCGACCACATATGTTACGCGAAAATATTTTAACTTTTATTTTTATAGTTTTTTACGGATTAAAACGTCACGATTTTACTTGGGAATTAGTTCCCGCTCCGGGCGAGTCGGCCTCCATATCCCCACACACTCGCCTAAATATCCCCACACCTGGCGGGAAGAACGAAGACCATATAAGACGATAGGCATCGACCTCATATATGTTACGCGAAAATATTTTAACTTTTATTTGTACACTTTTTTACGGATTTAAACGTCACGATTTTACTTGGCAATTAGTTTACACTCCGGGCGAGTCGACCTCCATATTCCATTACACTCTCCCCATGCCTCAACTGGCGGGAAGAACGAAGACTATATAAGACGAAAGCCATCGACCTCAATATGTTACGCGAATATATTTTAACTTTTATTTTTATACTTTTTTAAGAATTTAAACGTCATGATTTCACTTGGGAATTAGTACTCTCTCCGGACGAGTAGGCCTCCATATTCCCTAACACTCGCCCTAATATCTCACCTGGCGGGAAGAACGAAGATTATATAAGACGAAAGCCATCGACCTCATATATGTTACGCGAATATATTTTAACTTTTATTTTTATACTTTTTTAAGGATTTAAACGTCACGATCTTACTTGGGAATTAGTACCCTCTCCGGGCGAGTCGGCGTCCATATTCCCTAACACTCGCCCCAATACTTCACCTGGCGGAAGAACGAAGATTATATAAGACAAAAGCCACAGACCTCATATATGTTACGCGAAAATATTTTAACTTTTATTTTTATATTTTTTACGGATTTATACGTCACGAATTTACTTGGGAATTAGATCCTGATCCGGGCGAGTCGTCCTCCATATCCCCTCACACTCTCCCAATACCTCAGCTGGCGGGAAGAATGAGGACTAAATAAGACGAAAGCCATCGACCTTATATATGTTACGCGAAAATATTTTAACATTTATTTTTATACTTTTTTACGGAATTAAACGTCACGATTTTACTTGGGAATTAGTTCCCGCTCCGGGCGAGTCGGCCTCTACATCCCCTCACACTCGCCCCAATACCTCAGCTGGCGGGAAGAACGAAAACTATATAATACGAAAGCCATCGACCTCATATATGTTACGCGAAAATATTTTAACTTTTATTTTTATACTTTTTTACGGATTTAAACGTCACGATTTTACTTGGGAATTAGTTCCCGCTCCGGGCGAGTCGCCTTCCACATCCCCTCACACCCGCCCCAATACCTCACCTGGCGGGAAGAACGAAGGCTATATAAGACGAAAGCCATCAACCTCATATAAGTTAAACGAAAATATTTTAACTTTTATTTTTATTCTTTTCTACGGATTTAAACGTCACAATTTTACTTGGGAATTAGTTCCCGCTCCGGGCGAGTCGGCCTCAATATCCCCTCACACTAGCCCCAATACCTCACCTGGCAGGAAGAACGAAGACTATATAAGATGAAAGGCATCGACATCATATATGTTACGCGAAAATATTAAAACGTTTATATTTATATTTTTTTTACGGATTTAACGTCACGATTTTACTTGGGAATTAGTTCCCACTCCGGGCGAGTCGGCCTCCATATCCCCACACACTCGCCTAAATATCCCCACACCTGGCGGGAAGAACGAACACCATATAAGACGATAGGCATCGACCTCATATATGTTACGCGAAAATATTTTAACTTTTATTTGTACACTTTTTTTACGGATTTAAACGTCACGATTTTACTTGGGAATTAGTTTACCCTCCGGACGAAACGGCCTCCATATCCGCTCACACTCTCCCCAATACCTCACCTGGCGGAAAGAACCAAGACTATATAAGACGAAAGCCATCGACCTCATATATGTTACGAGAAAATATTTTAAATTTTTTTTTTATACCTTTTTACGGATTTAAACGTCACGATTTTACTTGGGAATTAGTTCCCGCTCCGGGCGAGTCGGCCTCCATATCCCCTCAAACTCGCACCAATACCTCATTTGTCGGGAAGAACGAATGCTATATAAGACGAAAGCCATCAACCTCATATAAGTTAAACGAAAATATTTTAACTTTTATTTTTATTCTTTTCTACGGATTTAAACGTCACAATTTTACTTGGGAATTAGTTCCCGCTCCGGGCGAGTCGGCCTCAAAATCCCCTCACACTAGCCCCAATACCTCACCTGGCAGGAAGAACGAAGACTATATAAGATGAAAGGCATCGACATCATATATGTTACGCGAAAATATTAAAACGTTTATATTTATATTTTTTTACGGATTTGAACGTGACGATTTTACTTGGGAATTAGTTCCCACTCCGGGCGAGTCGGCCTCCATATCCCCTCACACTCGCCCCAATACCTCATCTGGCGGGAAGAACGAAGACCATATAAGACGAAAGCCATCGACCTCATATATGTTTCGCAAATATATTTTAACTTTTATTTTTATACTTTTTTAAGAATTTAAACATCATGATTTTACTTGGGAATTAGTACTCTCTCCGGAGGAGTCGGCCTCCATATTCCCTAACACTCGCCCCAATACCTCACCTGGCGGGAAGAAGGAAGATTATATAAGACGAAAGCCATCGACCTCATATATGTCACGCGAAAATATTTTAACTTTTATTTTTATACTTTTTTACGGATTTAAACGTCACGATATTACTTGGGAATTAGTACCCGCTCCGGGCGACTCGGCTTCCACATCCCCTCACACTCGCCCCAATACCTCACCTGGCGGGAAGTACGAAAACTATATAATACGAAAGCTATCGACCTCATATATGTTACGCGAAAATATTTTAACTTTTATTTTTATACTTTTTTACGGATTTAAACGTCACGATTTTACTTGGGAATTAGTTCCCGCTCCGGGCGAGTCGGCCTCCACATCCCCTCACACTCGCCCCAATACCTCACCTGGCGGGAAGTACGAAGTGTATATAAAACAAATGTCATCGTCCCACATATATGTTACGCGATAATATTTTACCTTTTATTCTTGTTTACTTTTTTGCGGATTTAAACCTCACGATTTTACTTGGGAATTAGTTCCCTCTCCGGGCGAGTCGGCCTTCAGATCCCCTCACACTCGCCACAATATCTCACCTGGCGGGAAGAACGAAAACTATATAATACGAAAGCCATCGACCTCATATACGTTACGCGAAAATATTTTAACTTTTATTTTTATACTTTTTTACGGATTTAAACGTCACGATTTTACTTGGGAATTAGTTCCCGCTCCGGGCGAGTCGGCCTCTACATCCCCTCACACTCGCCCAATACCTCTGCTGGCGGGAAGAACGAAAACTATATAATACGAAAGCCATCGACCTCATATATGTTACGCGAAAATATTTTAACTTTTATTTTTATACTTTTTTACGGAGTTAAACGTCACGATTTTACTTGGGAATTAGTTCCCGCTCCGGGCGAGTCGCCTTCCACAACCCCTCACACCCGCCCCAATACCTCACCTGGCGGGAAAAACGAAAACTATATAATACGAAAGCCATCGACCTCATATATGTTACGCGAAAATATTTTAACTTTTATTTTTTACTTTTTTACGGATTTAACCGTCACGATTTTACTTGGGAATTAGTTCCCGCTCCGGGCGAGTCGGACTCCACATCGCCTCACACTCACCCCAATACCTCACCTGACGGGAAGAACGAAAACTATGTAATACGAAAGATATCGACCTCATATATGTTACGCGAAAATATTTTAACTTTTGTTTTTATACTTTTTAACGGATTTAAACGTCACGATTTTACTTGGGAATTAGTTCCCCCTCCGGGCGAGTCGGCCTCCACATCCCCTCACACTGGCCCCAATACCTCACCTGGCGGGAAGAACGAAAGCTATATAATACGAAAGCCATCGACCTCATATATGTTACGCAAAAATATTTTAACTTTTATTTTTATACTTTTTTTACGGATTTAAACGCCACGATTTTACTTGGGAATTAGTTCCCGCTCCGGGCGAGTCGGCCTCCACATCCCCTCACACTCGCCCCAATACCTCACCTGGCGGAAAGTACGAAGTGTATATAAAACAAAAGTCATCGTCCCACATATATGTTACGCGATAATATTTTAACTTTTATTCTTTTTTACTTTTTTACGGATTTAAACGTCACGATTTTACTTGGGAATTAGTTCCCGCTCCGAACCAATCGGCCTCCACATCCCTTCACACCCGCCCCAATACCTCACCTGGCGAGAAGAACGAAAACTATATAATACGAAAGCCATCGACCTCATATATGTTACGCGAAAATATTTTAACTATTATTCTTTTTTACTTTTTTACGGTTTTAAACGTCACGAATTTACTTGGGAATTAGTTCCCGCTCCGGGCGAGTCGGCCTCCACATCCCCTCACACTCGCCCCAATACCTCACCTGGCGGGAAGTACGAAGTGTATATAAAACAAATGTCATCTTTCCACATATATGTTACGCGAAAATATTTTAACTTTTATTTTTATACTTTTTTACGGATTGAAACGTCACGATTTTACTTGGGAATTAGTTCCCGTTCCGGGCGAGTCGGCCTCCACATCCCCTCACACTCGCCCCAATACCTCACCTGGCGGGAAGAACGAAAACTATATAATACGAAAGCCATCGACTTCATATATGTTACGAGAAAATATTTTAACTTTTATTTTTATATTTTTTACGGATTTAAACGTCACGATTTTACTTGGGAATTAGTTCCCGCTCCGGGCGAGTCGGCCTGCACATCCCCTCACACTCGCCCCAAATACCTCACCTGGCGGGAAGTACGAAGTTTATATAAAACAAAAGTCATCGTCGCACATATATGTTACGCGATAATATTTTAAATTTTATTCTTTTTTACTTTTTTTCGGATTTAAACGTCACGATTTTACTTGGGAATTAGTTCCCGCATCGGGCGAGTCGGCCAGTACACCCCCTCACACCAGCCCCAATACCTCACCTGGCGGGAAGAACGAAAACTATATAATACGAAAGCCATCGACCTCATATATGTTACGCGAAAATATTTTAACTTTTATTTTTATACTTTTTTACGGATTTAAACGTCACGAGTTTACTTGGGAATTAGTTCCCGCTCCGGGCGAGTCGTCTTCTACATCACCTCACACTCGCCCCAATACCTCACTTGGCGGGAAGAACGAAAACTATATAATACGAAAGCCATCGACCTCATATATGTTACCCGAAAATATTTTAACTTTTATTTTTATACTTTTTTACGGATTTAAACGTCACGATTTTACTTGGGAATTAGTTCCCGCTCCGGGCGAGTCGGCCTCCGCATTCCCTCACACTCGCCCTAATACCTCACCTGGCGGGAAGTACGAAAACTATATAATACGAAAGCCATCGACCTCATATATGTTACCCGAAAATATTTTAACTTTTATTTTTATACTTTTTTACGGATTTAAACGTCACGATTTTACTTGGGAATTAAGTCCCGCTCCGGGCGAGTCGGTCTCCACATCCCCTCACACTAGCCTTAATACCTCACCTGGCGGGAAGTACGAAGTGTATATAAAACAAAAGTCATCGTCCCACATATATGCTACGCGATAATATTTCAACTTTTATTTTTTTTACTTTTTTACGGATTTAAACGTCACGATTTTACTTGGGAATTAGTTTCCGCTCCGGGCGAGTCGGTCTCCACATCCCCTCACACTCGCCCCAATACCTCACCTGGCGCGAAGAACGAAAACTATATAATACGAAAGCCATCGACCTCATATATGTTACGCGAAAATATTTTAACTTTTATTTTTATACTTTTTTACGGATTTAAACGTCACGATTTTACTTGGGAATTAGTTCCCGCTCCGGGCGAGTCGGCCTCCACATCCCCTCACACCCGCCCCAATACCTCACCTGGCGGGAAGAACGAAAACTATATAATGCGAAAGCCATCGACCTCATATATGTTACGCGAAAATATTTTAACTTTTATTTTTATACTTTTTTACGGTTTTAAACGTCACGATTTTACTTGGGTATTAGTTCCCGCTCCGGGCGAGTCGGACTCCACATCCCCTCACACTCACCCCAATACCTCACCTGACGGGAAGAACGAAAACTATGTAATACGAAAGCCATCGACCTCATATATGTTACGCGAAAATATTTTAACTTTTATTTTTATACTTTTTTACGGATTTAAACGTCACGATTTTACTTGGGAATTAGTTCCCGCTCCGGGCGAGTCGGCCTCCACATCCCCTCACACTCGCCCCAATACCTCACCTGGCGGGAAGAACGAAAGCTATATAATACGAAAGCCATCGACCTCATATATGTTACGCGAAAATATTTTAACATTTATTTTTATACTTTTATACGGATTTAAACGTCACGATTTTACTTGAGAATTAGTTCCCGCTCCGGGCGAGTCGGCCTCCGCATTCCCTCACACTCGCCCTAATACCTCACCTGGCGGGAAGTACGAAAACTATATAATACGAAAGCCATCGACCTCATATATGTTACCCGAAAATATTTTAACTTTTATTTTTATACTTTTTTACGTATTTAAACGTCACGATTTTACTTGGGAATTAGTCCCCGCTCCGGGCGAGTCGGTCTCCACATCCCCTCACACTAGCCTTAATACCTCACCTGGCGGGAAGTACGAAGTGTATATAAAAAAAAAGTCATCGTCCCACATATATGTTACGCGATAATATTTCAACTTTTATTTCTTTTACTTTTTTACGGATTTAAACGTCACGATTTTACTTGGGAATTAGTTCCCGCTCCGGGCGAGTCGGCCTCCACATCCCCTCACACTCGCCCCAATACCTCACCTGGCGGGAAGAACGAAAACTATATAATACGAAAGCCATCGACCTCATATATGTTACGCGAAAATATTTTAACTTTTATTTTTATACTTTTTTACGGATTTAAACGTCACGATTTTACTTGGGAATTAGTTCCCGCTCCGGGCGAGTCGGCCTCCACATCCCCTCACACTCGCCCCAATACCTCACCTGGCGGGAAGAACGAAAACTATATAATGCGAAAGCCATCGACCTCATATATGTTACGCGAAAATATTTTAAATTTATTTTTATACTTTTTTACGGATTTAAACGTCACGATTTTACTTGGGAATTAGTTCCCGCTCCGGGCGAGTCGGCCCCCACATCCCCTCACACTCGCCCCAATACCTCACCTGGCGGAAAGTACGAAGTGTATATAAAACAAAAGTCATCGTCCCACATATATGTTACGCGATAATATTTTAACTTTTATTCTTTTTTACTTTTTTACGGATTTAAACGTCACGATTTAACTTGGGAATTAGTTCCCGCTCCGGGCCAGTCGGCCTCCACATCCCCTCACACCCGCCCCAATACCTCACCTGGCGAGAAGAACGAAAACTATATAATACGAAAGCCATCGACCTCATATATGTTACGCGAAAATATTTTAAATTTTATTCTTTTTTACTTTTTTACGGTTTTAAACGTCACGATTTTACTTGGGAATTAGTTCCCGCTCCGGGCGAGTCGGCCTCCACTTCCCCTCACACTCGCCCCAATACCTCACCTGGCGGGAAGAACGAAAACTATATAATACGAAAGCCATCGACCTCATATATGTTACGCGAAAATATTTTAACTTTTATTCTTATACTTTTTTACGGATTAAAACGTCACGATTTTACTTGGGAATTAGTTCCCGCTCCGAGCGAGTCGGCCTCCACATCCCCTCACACTCGCCCCAATACCTCACCTGGCAGGAAGTACGAAGTGTATATAAAACAAGAGTCATCGTCCCACATATATGTTACGCGATAATATTTTAACGTTTATTCTTTTTTACTTTTTTACGAATTTAAACGTCACGATTTAACTTGGGAATTAGTTCCCGCTCCGGGCGAGTCGGCCTCTACTTCCCCTCACACTCGCTACAATACCTCACCTGGCGGGAAGAATGAAAACTATATAATACGAAAGCCATCGACCTCATATATGTTACACGAAAATATTTTAACTTTTATTTTTTTTTACTTTTTTACGGTTTTAAACGTGACGATTTTACTTGGAAATTATTTTCTGCTCCGGGCCAGTCGGCCTCCACATCCCATCACACTCGCCCCAATACCTCACCTGGCGGGAAGAACGAAGACCATATAAGACTAAAGCCATCGACATTATATATGTTACGCGAAAATATTTTAACTTTTATTTTTATACTTTTTAACGGATTTAAACGTCACGATTTTAGTTGGGAATTAGTTTTCGCTCCGGGCGATTCGGCCTCCATATCATCTCAGACTCGCCCCACTACCTCACCTGGCGGGAAGAACGAACACGATATAAGACGAAAGCCATCGAACTGATATATTTTACACGAAAATATTTTAACTTTTATTTTTATACTTTTCTACGGATTTAAACGTCACAATTTTACTTGGGAATTAGTTCCCGCTCCGGGCGAGTTGGCCTCAAAATCCCCTCACACCCTCCGCAATACCTCAGCTGGCGGGAAGAACGAAGACTATATAAGATGCAAGTCATCGACCTCATATATGTTACGCGAAAATATTTAAACGTTTATTTTTGTACTTTTTTAAGAATTTAAACGTCATGATTTTACTTGGGAATTAGTACTCTCTCCGGAGGAGTCGGCCTCCATATTCCCTAACACTCGCCCCAATACCTCACCTGGCGGGAAGAACGAAGATTATATAATACGAAAGCCATCCACCTCATATATGTTACACGAAAATATTTTAACTTTTACTTTTATACTTTTTTACGGATTTAAACGTAACGATTTTACTTGGGAAATAGTTCCCGCCTCGGGCGAGTCGGCCTCAATATCCCCTCACACTCGCCGCAATACGTCACCTGGCGGGAAGAACGAAGACGATATAATACGAAAGCCACCGACCTCATATATGTTTCGCGAAAATATTTTAACTTTTTTTTATACTTTTATACGGATTTAAACGTCACGATTTTACTTGGGAATTAGTTCCCGCTGCGAGCAAGTCGGCCTCCATATCCCCTCACACTCGCCCCAATACCTCACCTGGCGGGAAGAACGAAGACCATATAAGACGAAAGCCATCGACCTTATATATGTTACGCGAAAATATTTTAACTTTTATTTTTATACTTTTTTACGGATTTAAACGTCACGACTTTACTTGGGAATTAGTTCCCGCTCCGGGCGAGTTGGCCTCCATATCCGCACACACTCGCCCCAATACCTCACCTGGCGGGAAGAACGAAAACTATATAAGACGAATGCCATCGACGTCATATATGTTACGAGAAAATATTTTAACTTTTATTCTTTTTTACTTTTTTACGGATTTAAACGTCACGATTTTACTTGAGAATCAGTTCCGCTCCGGGCGAGTTGGCTTCTATATCCCCTCACACTCGCCCCAATACCTCACCTGGCGGGAAGAACGAAAACTATATAATACGAAAGCCATCGACCTCATATATGTTACGCGAAAATATTTTAACTTTTATTTTTATACTCTTTACGGATTAAAACGTCACGATTTTACTTGGGAATTAGTTCCCGCTCCGGGGAGTCGGCCTCCACATCCCCCCACACCAGCCCCAATACCTCACCTGGCGGGAAGAAGGAAAACTATATAATACGAAAGCCATCGACCTCATATATGTTACGCGAAAATATTTTAACTTTTATTTTTATACTTTTTTACGGATTTAAACGTCACGATTTTACTTGGGAATTAGTTTCCGCTCCGGGCGAGTCGGCCTGCACATCCCCTCACACTCGCCCCAATACCTCACCTGGCGGGAAGTACGAAAACTATATAATACGAAAGCTATCGACCTCATATATGTTACGCGAAAATATTTTAACTTTTATTTTTATACTTTTTTACGGATTTAAACGTCACGATTTAACTTGGGAATTAGTTCCCGCTCCGGGCGAGTCGGCCTCCACATCCCCTCACACTCGCCCCAATACCTCACCTGGCAGAAAGTACGAAGTGTATATAAAACAAAAGTCATCGTCCCACATATATGTTACGCGATAATATTTTAACTTTTATTCTTTTTTACTTTTTTACGGATTTAAACGTCACGATTGTACTTGGGAATTAGTTCCCGCTCCGGGCCAGTCGGCCTCCACATCCCTTCACACCCGCCCCAATACCTCACCTGGCGAGAAGAACGAAAACTATATAATACGAAAGCCATCGACCTCATATATGTTACGCTAAAATATTTTAACTTTTACTCTTTTTTGCTTTTTTACGGTTTTAAACGTCAGGATTTTACTTGGGAATTAGGTCTCGCTCCGGGCGAGTCGGCCTCCACATCCCCTCACACTCACACCAATACCTCACCTGGCGGGAAGAACGAAAACTATATAATACGAAAGCCATCGACCTCATATATGTTACGCGAAAATATTTTAACTTTTATTTTTATACTTTTTTACGGATTTAAACGTCACGATTTTACTTGGGAATTAGTTCCCGCTCCGGGCGAGTCGGCCTCCACATCCCCTCACACTCGCCCCAATACCTCACCTGGCGGGAAGAACGAAAACTATAAAATGCGAAAGCCATCGACCTCATATATGTTACGCGAAAATATTTTAAATTTATTTTTATACTTTTTTACGGATTTAAACGTCACGATTTTACTTGGGAATTAGTTCCCGCTCCGGGCGAGTCGGCCCCCACATCCCCTCACACTCGCCCCAATACCTCACCTGGCGGAAAGTACGAAGTGTATATAAAACAAAAGTCATCGTCCCACATATATGTTACGCGATAATATTTTAACTTTTATTCTTTTTTACTTTTTTACGGATTTAAACGTCACTTTTTAACTTGGGAATTAGTTCCCGCTCCGGGCCAGTCGGCCTCCACATCCCCTCACACCCGCCCCAATACCTCACCTGGCGAGAAGAACGAAAACTATATAATACGAAAGCCATCGACCTCATATATGTTACGCGAAAATATTTTAAATTTTATTCTTTTTTACTTTTTTACGGTTTTAAACGTCACGATTTTACTTGGGAATTAGTTCCCGCTCCGGGCAAGTCGGCCTCCACTTCCCCTCACACTCGCCCCAATACCTCACCTGGCGGGAAGAACGAAAACTATATAATACGAAAGCCATCGACCTCATATATGTTACGCGAAAATATTTTAACTTTTATTCTTATACTTTTTTACGGATTAAAACGTCACGATTTTACTTGGGAATTAGTTCCCGCTCCGGGCGAGTCGGCCTCCACATCCCCTCACACTCGCCCCAATACCTCACCTGGCAGGAAGTACGAAGTGTATATAAAACAAGAGTCATCGTCCCACATATATGTTACGCGATAATATTTTAACGTTTATTCTTTTTTACTTTTTTACGAATTTAAACGTCACGATTTAACTTGGGAATTAGTTCCCGCTCCGGGCGAGTCGGCCTCTACTTCCCCTCACACTCGCTACAATACCTCACCTGGCGGGAAGAATGAAAACTATATAATACGAAAGCCATCGACCTCATATATGTTACACGAAAATATTTTAACTTTTATTTTTTTTTACTTTTTTACGGTTTTAAACGTGACGATTTTACTTGGAAATTATTTTCTGCTCCGGGCGAGTCGGCCTCCACATCCCATCACACTCGCCCCAATACCTCACCTGGCGGGAAGAACGAAGACCATATAAGACTAAAGCCATCGACCTTATATATGTTACGCGAAAATATTTTAACTTTTATTTTTATACTTTTTAACGGATTTAAACGTCACGATTTTAGTTGGGAATTAGTTTTCGCTCCGGGCGATTCGGCCTCCATATCATCTCAGACTCGCCCCACTACCTCACCTGGCGGGAAGAACGAACACGATATAAGACGAAAGCCATCGAACTCATATATGTTACACGAGAATATTTTAACTTTTATTTTTATTCTTTTCTACGGATATAAACGTCACAATTTTACTTGGGAATTAGTTCCCGCTCCGGAAGAGTTGGCCTCAAAATCCACTCACACCCTCCGCAATACCTCAGCTGGCGGGAAGAACGAAGACTATATAAGATGCAAGTCATCGACCTCATATATGTTACGCGAAAATATTTAAACGTTTATTTTTGTACTTTTTTAAGAATTTAAACGTCATGATTTTACTTGGGAATTAGTACTCTCTCCGGAGGAGTCGGCCTCCATATTCCCTAACACTCGCCCCAATACCTCACCTGGCGGGAAGAACGAAGATTATATAATACGAAAGCCATCCACCTCATATATGTTACGCGAAAATATTTTAACTTTTACTTTTATACTTTTTTACGGATTTAAACGTAACGATTTTACTTGGGAAATAGTTCCCGCCTCGGGCGAGTCGGCCTCAATATCCCCTCAAACTCGCCGCAATACCTCACCTGGCGGGAAGAACGAAGACTATATAATACGAAAGCCACCGACCTCATATATGTTTCGCGAAAATATTTTAACTTTTATTTTTATACTTTTATACGGATTTAAACGTCACGATTTTACTTGGGAATTAGTTCCCGCTCCGAGCAAGTCGGCCTCCATATCCCCTCACACTCGCCCCAATACCTCACCTGGCGGGAAGAACGAAGACCATATAAGACGAAAGCCATCGACCTTATATATGTTACGCGAAAATATTTTAACTTTTATTTTTATACTTTTTTACGGATTTAAACGTCACGATTTTACTTGGGAATTAGTTTCCGCTCCGAGCGAGTCGGCCTGCACATCCCCTCACACTCGCCCCAATACCTCTCCTGGCGGGAAGAACGAAAACTATATAATACGAAAGCCATCGACCTCATATATGTTACGCGAAAATATTTTAACTTTTATTCTTATACTTTTTTACGGATTTAAACGTCACGATATTACTTGGGAATTAGTACCCGCTCCGGGCGACTCGGCTTCCACATCCCCTCACACTCGCCCCAATACCTCACCTGGCGGGAAGTACGAAAACTATATAATACGAAAGCTATCGACCTCATATATGTTACGCGAAAATATTTTAACTTTTATTTTTATACTTTTTTACGGATTTAAACGTCACGATTTAACTTGGGAATTAGTTCCCGCTCCGGGCGAGTCGGCCTCCACATCCCCTCACACTCGCCCCAATACCTCACCTGGCAGAAAGTACGAAGTGTATATAAAACAAAAGTCATCGTCCCACATATATGTTACGCGATAATATTTTAACTTTTATTCTTTTTTACTTTTTTACGGATTTAAACGTCACGATTGTACTTGGGAATTAGTTCCCGCTCCGGGCCAGTCGGCCTCCACATCCCTTCACACCCGCCCCAATACCTCACCTGGCGAGAAGAACGAAAACTATATAATACGAAAGCCATCGACCTCATATATGTTACGCTAAAATATTTTAACTTTTATTCTTTTTTGCTTTTTTACGGTTTTAAACGTCAGGATTTTACTTGGGAATTAGGTCTCGCTCCGGGCGAGTCGGCCTCCACATCCCCTCACACTCACACCAATACCTCACCTGGCGGGAAGAACGAAAACTATATAATACGAAAGCCATCGACCTCATATATGTTACGCGAAAATATTTTAACTTTTATTTTTATACTTTTTTACGGATTTAAACGTCACGATTTTACTTGGGAATTAGTTCCCGCTCCGGGCGAGTCGGCCTCCACATCCCCTCACACTCGCCCCAATACCTCACCTGGCGGGAAGTACGAAGTGTATATAAAACAAATGTCATCGTCTTACATATATGTTACGCGATAATATTTTAACTTCTATTCTTTTTTACGTTTTTGCGGATTTAAACCTCACGATTTTACTTGGGAATTAGTTCCCGCTCCGGGCGAGTCGGCCTTCGGATCCCCTCACACTCGCCCCAATATCTCACCTGGCGGGAAGAACAAAAACTATATAATACGAAAGCCATCGACCTCATATATGTTACGCGAAAATATTTTAACTTTTATTTTTATACTTTTTTACGGATTTAAACGTCATGATTTTACTTGGGAATTAGTTCCCGCTCCGGGCGAGTCGGCCTCTACATCCCCTCACACCCGCCCCAATACCTCAGCTGGCAGGAAGAACGAAAAACTATATAATACGAAAGCCATCGACCTCATATATGTTACGCGAAAATATTTTAAGTTTTATTTTTATACTTTTTTACGGATTTAAACGTCACGATTTTACTTGGGAATTAGTTCCCGCTCCGGGCGAGTCGGCCTCTGCATCCCCTCACACTCGCCCTAATACCTCACCTGGCGGGAAGTACGAAAACTATATAATACGAAAGCCATCGACCTCATATATGTTACGCGAAAATATTTTAAGTTTTATTTTTATACTTTTTTACGGATTTAAACGTCACGATCTTACCTGGGAATTAGTTCCCGCTCCGGGCGAGTCGGCCTCCACATCCCCTCACACTCGCCCCAATACCTCACCTGGCGGGAAGAACGAAAACTATATAATACGAAAGCCATCGACCTCATATATGTTACGCGAAAATATTTTAACTTTTATTTTTATACTTTTTTACGGATTTAAACGTCACGATTTTACTTGGGAATTAGTTCCCGCTCCGGGCGAGTCGGCCTTCACATCCCCTCACACTCGCCCCAATACCTCACCTGGCGGGAAGAACGAAAACTATATAATACGAAAGCCATGGACCTCATATATGTTACGCGAAAATATTTTAACTTTTATTTTTATACTTTTTTACGGATTTAAACGTCACGATTTTACTTGGGAATTAGTTCCCGCTCCGGGGAGTCGGCCTTCACATCCCCTCACACTCGCCCCAATACCTCACCTGGCGGGAAGAACGAAAACTATATAATACGAAAGCCATCGACCTCATATATGTTACACGAAAATATTTTAACTTTTATTTTTATACTTTTTTCGGATTTAAACGTCAGGATTTTACTTGGGAATTAGTTCCCGCTCCGGGCGAGTCGGCCGCTACATCCCCTCACACTCGCCCCAATACCTCATGTGGCGGGAAGAACGAAAACCATATAATACGAAAGCCATCGACCTCATATATGTTACGCGAAAATATTTTAACTTTTATTTTTATATTTTTTTCGGATTTAAACGTCACGATTTTACTTGGGAATTAGTCCCCGCTCCGGGCGAGTCGGCCCCCACATCCCCTCACACTCGCCCCAATACCTCACCTGGCGGGAAGAACGAAAACTATAAAATACGAAACCCATCGACCTCATATATGTTACGCGAAAATATTTTAACTTTTATTTTTATACTTTTTTACGGAGTTAAAAGTCACGACTTTAGTTGGGAATTAGTTCCCGCTCCGGGCGAGTCGGCCTCCACATCCCCTCACACTCGCCCCAATACCTCACCTGGCGGGAAGAACGAAAACTATATAATACGAAAGCCATCGACCTCATGTATGTTACGCGAAAATATTTTAACTTTTATTTTTATACTTTTTTACGGATTTAAACGTCACGATTTAACTTGGGAATTAGTTCCCGCTCCGGGCGAGTCGGCCTCCACATCCCCTCACATCGCCCCAATACCTCACCTGGCGGGAAGAACGAAAACTATATAATACGAAAGCTATCGACCTCATATATGTTACGCGAAAATATTTTAACTTTTATTTTTATACTTTTTTACGGATTTAAACGTCACGATGTTACTTGGGAATTAGTTCCTCCCCGGGCGAGTAAGCCTCCACATCCCCTCACACTCGCCCCAATACCTCACCTGGCGGGCAGAACGAAAACTATATAATACGAAAGCCATCGACCTCATATATGTTACGCGAAAATATTTTAACTTTTATTTTTATAGTTTTTTACGGATTAAAACGTCACGATTTTACTTGGGAATTAGTTCCCGCTCCGGGCGAGTCGGCCTCCACATCCCCTCACACTCCCCCCATTCGACACCTGCCGGGAAGTAAGAAGAGTATATAAAACAAAAGTCATCTTCCCACATATATGTTAGGCGATAATATTTTACCTTTTATTCTTTTTTACTTTTTTACGGATTTAAACGTCACGATTTTACTTGGGAATTAGTTCCCGCTCCGGGCGAGTCGGCCGCCACATCCCCTCACACTCGCCCCAATACCTCACCTGGCGGGAAGAACGAAAACCATATAATACGAAAGCCATCGACCTCATATATGTTACGCGAAAATATTTTAACTTTTATTTTTATATTTTTTTACGGATTTAAACGTCACGATTTTACTTGGGAATTAGTTCCCTCTCCGGGCGAGTCGGCCCCAGCATCAACTCACACTCGCCCCAATACCTAACCTGGCGGGAAGAACGAAAACTATATAATACGAAACACATCGACCTCATATATGTTACGCGAAAATATTTTAACTTTTATTTTTATACATTTTTACGGTTAAAAGTCACGATTTTACTTGGGAATTAGTTCCCGCTCCGGGCGAGTCGGCCTCCACATCCCCTCAAACTCGCCCCAATACCTCACCTGGCGGGAAGAACGAAAACTATATAATACGAAAGCCATCGACCTCATATATGTTACGCGAAAATATTTTAACTTTTATTTTTATACTTTTTTTCGGATTTAAACGTCACGATTTTACTTGGGAATTAGTTCCCGCTCCGGGCGAGTCGGCCTCCACATCCCCTCACACTCGCCCCAATACCTCACCTGGCGGGAAGAACGAAAACTATATAATACGGAAGCTATCGACCTCATATATGTTACGCGAAAATATTTTAACTTTTATTTTTATACTTTTTTACGGATTTAAACGTCACGATTTTACTTGGGAATTAGTTCCTCCCCGGGCAAGTCGGCCTCCACATCCCCTCACACTCGCCCCAATACCTCACCTGGCGGGCAGAACGAAAACTATATAATACGAAAGCCATCGACCTCATATATGTTACGCGAAAATATTTTAACTTTTATTTTTATAGTTTTTTACGGATTAAAACGTCACGATTTTACTTGGGAATTAGTTCCCGCTCCGGGCGACTCGGCCTCCACATCCCCTCACACTCGCCCCAATACCTCACCTGGCGGGAAGAACGAAAACTATATAATACGAAACACATCGACCTCATATATGTTACGCGAAAATATTTTAATTTTTATTTTTATACTTTTTTACGGATTTAAACGTCACGATTTTACTTGGGAATTAGTTCCCGCTCCGGGCGAGTCGGCCTCCACATCCCCTCACACTCGCCCCAAAACCTCACCTGGCGGGAAGAACGAAAACTATATAATACGAAAGCCATCGACCTCATATATGTTACGCGAAAATATTTTAATTTTTATTTTAATACTTTTTTACGGATTTAAACCTCACGATTTTACTTCGGAATTAGTTCCCGCTCCGGGCAGGTCGGCCTCCACATCCCCTCACACTCGCCCCAATACCTCACCTGGCGGGAAGAACGAAAACTATATAATACGAAAGCCATCGACCTCATATATGTTACGCGAAAATATTTTAACTTTTATTTTTATACTTTTTTACGGATTTAAACGTCACGATTTTACTTGGGAATTAGTTCCCGCTCCGGGCGAGTCGGCCTTCACATCCCCTCACACTCGCCCCAATACCTCACCTGGCGGGAAGAACGAAAACTATATAATACGAAAGCCATCGACCTCATATATGTTACACGAAAATATTTTAACTTTTATTTTTATACTTTTTTACGGATTTAAACGTCAGGATTTTACTTGGGAATTAGTTCCCGCTCCGGGCGAGTCGGCCGCCACATCCCCTCACACTCGCCCGAATACCTCATGTGGCGGGAAGAACGAAAACCATATAATACGAAAGCCATCGACCTCATATATGTTACGCGAAAATATTTTAACTTTTATTTTTTATTTTTTTCGGATTTAAACGTCACGATTTTACTTGGGAATTAGTCCCCGCTCCGGGCGAGTCGGCCCCCACATCCCCTCACACTCGCCCCAATACCTCACCTGGCGGGAAGAACGAAAACTATAAAATACGAAACCCATCGACCTCATATATGTTACGCGAAAATATTTTAACTTTTATTTTTATACTTTTTTACGGAGTTAAAAGTCACGATTTTACTTGGGAATTAGTTCCCGCTCCGGGCGAGTCGGCCTCCACATCCCCTCACACTCGCCCCAATACCTCACCTGGCGGGAAGAACGAAAACTATATAATACGAAAGCCATCGACCTCATGTATGTTACGCGAAAATATTTTAACTTTTATTTTTATACTTTTTTACGGATTTAAACGTCACGATTTTACTTGGGAATTAGTTCCCGCTCCGGGCGAGTCGGCCTCCACATCCCCTCACACTCGCCCCAATACCTCACCTGGCGGGAAGAACGAAAACTATATAATACGAAAGCTATCGACCTCATATATTTTACGCGAAAATATTTTAACTTTTATTTTTATACTTTTTTACGGATTTAAACGTCACGATTTTACTTGGGAATTAGTTCCTCCCCGGGCGAGTAGGCCTCCACATCCCCTCACACTCGCCCCAATACCTCACCTGGCGGGCAGAACGAAAAATATATAATACGAAAGCCATCGACCTCATATATGTTACGCGAAAATATTTTAACTTTTATTTTTATAGTTTTTTACGGATTAAAACGTCACGATTTTACTTGGGAATTAGTTCCCGCTCCGGGCGAGTCGGCCTCCACATCCCCTCACACTCGCCCCAATACCTCACCTGGCGGGAAGAACGAAAACTATATAATACGAAAGCCATCGACCTCATATATGTTACGCGAAAATATTTTAATTTTTATTTTTATACTTTTTTTACGGATTTAAACCTCACGATTTTACTTGGGAATTAGTTCCCGCTCCGGGCGAGTCGGCCTCCACATCCCCTCACACTCGCCCCAATACCTCACCTGGCGGGAAGAACGAAAACTATATAATACGAAAGCCATCGACCTCATATATGTTACGCGAAAATATTTTAACTTTTATTTTTATACTTTTTTACGGATTTAAACGTCACGATTTTACTTGGGAATTAGTTCCCGCTCCGGGCGAGTCGGCCTCCATATCCCCTCACACTCCCCCCATTCCACACCTGCCGGGAAGTAAGAAGAGTATATAAAACAAAAGTCATCTTCCCACATATATGTTAGGCGATAATATTTTACCTTTTATTCTTTTTTACTTTTTTACGGATTTAAACGTCACGATTTTACTTGGGAATTAGTTCCCGCTCCGGGCGAGTCGGCCGCCACATCCCCTCACACTCGCCCCAATACCTCACCTGGCGGGAAGAACGAAAACCATATAATACGAAAGCCATCGACCTCATATATGTTACGCGAAAATATTTTAACTTTTATTTTTATATTTTTTTACGGATTTAAACGTCACGATTTTACTAGGGAATTAGTTCCCTCTCCGGGCGAGTCGGCCCCAACATCAACTCACACTCGCCCCAATACCTCACCTGGCGGGAAGAACGAAAACTATATAATACGAAACCCATCGACCTCATATATGTTACGCGAAAATATTTTAACTTTTATTTTTATACTTTTTTACGGTTAAAAGTCACGATTTTACTTGGGAATTAGTTCCCGCTCCGGGCGAGTCGGCCTCCACATCCCCTCACACTCGCCCCAATACCTCACCTGGCGGGAAGAACGAAAACTATATAATACGAAAGCCATCGACCTCATATATGTTACGCGAAAATATTTTAACTTTTATTTTTATACTTTTTTACGGATTTAAACGTCACGATTTTACTTGGGAATTAGTTCCCGCTCCGGGCGAGTCGGCCTCCACATCCCCTCACAGTCGCCCCAATACCTCACCTGGCGGGAAGAACGAAAACTATATAATACGGAAGCTATCGACCTCATATATATTACGCGAAAATATTTTAACTTTTATTTTTATACTTTTTTACGGATTTAAACGTCACGATTTTACTTGGGAATTAGTTCCCGCTCCGGGCGAGTCGGCCTCCACATCCCCTCACACTCGCCCCAATACCTCACCTGGCGGGAAGAACGAAAACTATATAATACGGAAGCTATCGACCTCATATATGTTACGCGAAAATATTTTAACTTTTATTTTTATACTTTTTTACGGATTTAAACGTCACGATTTTACTTGGGAATTAGTTCCTCCCCGGGCAAGTCGGCCTCCACATCCCCTCATACTCGCCCCAATACCTCACCTGGCGGGCAGAACGAAAACTATATAATACGAAAGCCATCGACCTCATATATGTTACGCGAAAATATTTTAACTTTTATTTTTATAGTTTTTTACGGATTAAAACGTCACGATTTTACTTGGGAATTAGTTCCCGCTCCGGGCGACTCGGCCTCCACATCCCCTCACACTCGCCCCAATACCTCACCTGGCGGGAAGAACGAAAACTATATAATACGAAAGCCATCGACCTCATATATGTTACGCGAAAATATTTTAATTTTTATTTTTATATTTTTTACGGATTTAAACGTCACGATTTTACTTGGGAATTAGTTCCCGCTCCGGGCGAGTCGGCCTCCACATCCCCTCACACTCGCCCCAATACCTCATCTGGCGGGAAGAACGAAAACTATATAATACGAAAGCCATCGACCTCATATATGTTACGCGAATATATTTTAATTTTTATTTTAATACTTTTTTACGGATTTAAACCTCACGATTTTACTTCGGAATTAGTTCCCGCTCCGGGCAGGTCGGCCTCCACATCCCCTCACACTCGCCCCAATACCTCACCTGGCGGGAAGAACGAAAACTATATAATACGAAAGCCATCGACCTCATATATGTTACGCGAAAATATTTTAACTTTTATTTTTATACTTTTTTACGGATTTATACGTCACGATTTTACTTGGGAATTAGTTCCCGCTCCGGGCGAGTCGGCCTTCACATCCCCTCACACTCGCCCCAATACCTCACCTGGCGGGAAGAACGAAAACTATATAATACGAAAGCCATCGACCTCATATATGTTACACGAAAATATTTTAACTTTTATTTTTATACTTTTTTAAGGATTTAAACGTCAGGATTTTACTTGGGAATTAGTTCCCGCTCCGGGCGAGTCGGCCGCCACATCCCCTCACACTCGCCCCAATACCTCACCTGGCGGGAAGAACGAAAACCATATAATACGAAAGCCATCGACCTCATATATGTTACGCGAAAATATTTTAACTTTTATTTTTATATTTTTTTCGGATTTAAACGTCACGATTTTACTTGGGAATTAGTCCCCGCTCCGGGCGAGTCGGCCTCCACATCCCCTCACACTCGCCCCAATACCTCACCTGGCGGGAAGAACGAAAACTATATAATACGAAAGCCATCGACCTCATGTATGTTACGCGAAAATATTTTAACTTTTATTTTTATACTTTTTTACGGATTTAAACGTCACGATTTTACTTGGGAATTAGTTCCCGCTCCGGGCGAGTCGGCCTCCACATCCCCTCACATCGCCCCAATACCTCACCTGGCGGGAAGAACGAAAACTATATAAAACGAAAGCTATCGACCTCATATATGTTACGCGAAAATATTTTAACTTTTATTTTTATACTTTTTTACGGATTTAAACGTCACGATTTTACTTGGGAATTAGTTCCTCCCCGGGCGAGTAGGCCTCCACATCCCCTCACACTCGCCCCAATACCTCACCTGGCGGGCAGAACGAAAACTATATAGTACGAAAGCCATCGACCTCATATATGTTACGCGAAAATATTTTAACTTTTATTTTTATAGTTTTTTACGGATTAAAACGTCACGATTTTACTTGGGAATTAGTTCCCGCTCCGGGCGAGTCGGCCTCCACATCCCCTCACACTCGCCCCAATACCTCACCTGGCGGGAAGAACGAAAACTATATAATACGAAAGCCATCGACCTCATATATGTTACGCGAAAATATTTTAATTTTTATTTTTATACTTTTTTACGGATTTAAACCTCACGATTTTACTTGGGAATTAGTTCCCGCTCCGGGCGAGTCGGCCTCCACATCCCCTCACACTCGCCCCAATACCTCACCTGGCGGGAAGAACGAAAACTATATAATACGAAAGCCATCGACCTCATATATGTTACGCGAAAATATTTTAACTTTTATTTTTATACTTTTTTACGGATTTAAACGTCACGATTTTACTTGGGAATTAGTTCCCGCTCCGGGCGAGTCGGCCTCCATATCCCCTCACACTCCCCCCATTCCACACCTGCCGGGAAGTAAGAAGAGTATATAAAACAAAAGTCATCGTCCCACATATATGTTAGGCGATAATATTTTACCTTTTATTCTTTTTTACTTTCTTACGGATTTAAACGTCACGATTTTACTTGGGAATTAGTTCCCGCTCCGGGCGAGTCGGCCGCCACATCCCCTCACACTCGCCCCAATACCTCACCTGGCGGGAAGAACGAAAACCATATAATACGAAAGCCATCGACCTCATATATGTTACGCGAAAATATTTTAACTTTTATTTTTATATTTTTTTACGGATTTAAACGTCACGATTTTACTTGGGAATTAGTTCCCTCTCCGGGCGAGTCGGCCCCAACATCAAATCACACTCGCCCCAATACCTAACCTGGAGGGAAGAACGAAAACTATATTATACGAAACCCATCGACCTCATATATGTTACGCGAAAATATTTTAACTTTTATTTTTATACTTTTTTACGGTTAAAAGTCACGATTTTACTTGGGAATTAGTTCCCGCTCCGGGCGAGTCGGCCTCCACATCCCCTCACACTCGCCCCAATACCTCACCTGGCGGGAAGAACGAAAACTATATAATACGAAAGCCATCGACCTCATATATGTTACGCGAAAATATTTTAACTTTTATTTTTATACTTTTTTACGGATTTAAACGTCACGATTTTACTTGGGAATTAGTTCCCGCTCCGGGCGAGTCGGCCTTCACATCCCCTCACACTCGCCCCAATACCTCACCTGGCGGGAAGAACGAAAACTATATAATACGAAAGCCATCGACCTCATATATGTTACACGAAAATATTTTAACTTTTATTTTTATACTTTTTTACGGATTTAAACGTCAGGATTTTACTTGGGAATTAGTTCCCGCTCCGGGCGAGTCGGCCGCCACATCCCCTCACACTCGCCCCAATACCTCACCTGGCGGGAAGAACGAAAACCATATAATACGAAAGCCATCGACCTCATATATGTTACGCGAAAATATTTTAACTTTTATTTTTATATTTTTTTCGGATTTAAACGTCACGATTTTACTTGGGAATTAGTCCCCGCTCCAGGCGAGTCGGCCCCCACATCCCCTCACACTCGCCCCAATACCTCACCTGGCGGGAAGAACGAAAACTATAAAATACGAAACCCATCGACCTCATATATGTTACGCGAAAATATTTTAACTTTTATTTTTATACTTTTTTACGGAGTTAAAAGTCACGATTTTACTTGGGAATTAGTTCCCGCTCCGGGCGAGTCGGCCTCCACATCCCCTCACACTCGCCCCAATACCTCACCTGGCGGGAAGAACGAAAACTATATAATACGAAAGCCATCGACCTCATGTATGTTACGCGAAAATATTTTAACTTTTATTTTTATACTTTTTTACGGATTTAAACGTCACGATTTTACTTGGGAAGTAGTTCCCGCTCCGGGCGAGTCGGCCTCCACATCCCCTCACATCGCCCCAATACCTCACCTGGCGGGAAGAACGAAAACTATATAATACGAAAGCTATCGACCTCATATATGTTACGCGAAAATATTTTAACTTTATTTTTATACTTTTTTACGGATTTAAACGTCACGATTTTACTTGGGAATTAGTTCCTCCCCGGGCGAGTAGGCCTCCACATCCCCTCACACTCGCCCCAATACCTCACCTGGCGGGCAGAACGAAAACTATATAATACGAAAGCCATCGACCTCATATATGTTACGCGAAAATATTTTAACTTTTATTTTTATACTTTTTTACGGATTTAAACGTCACGATTTTACTTGGGAATTAGTTCCCGCTCCGGGCGAGTCGGCCTTCACATCCCCTCACACTCGCCCCAATACCTCACCTGGCGGGAAGAACGAAAACTATATAATACGAAAGCCATCGACCTCATATATGTTACACGAAAATATTTTAACTTTTATTTTTATACTTTTTTACGGATTTAAACGTCAGGATTTTACTTGGGAATTAGTTCCCGCTCCGGGCGAGTCGGCCGCCACATCCCCTCACACTCGCCCCAATACCTCACCTGGCGGGAAGAACGAAAACCATATAATACGAAAGCCATCGACCTCATATATGTTACGCGAAAATATTTTAACTTTTATTTTTATATTTTTTTCGGATTTAAACGTCACGATTTTACTTGGGAATTAGTCCCCGCTCCGGGCGAGTCGGCCCCCACATCCCCTCACACTCGCCCCAATACCTCACCTGGCGGGAAGAACGAAAACTATAAAATACGAAACCCATCGACCTCATATATGTTACGCGAAAATATTTTAACTTTTATTTTTATACTTTTTTACGGAGTTAAAAGTCACAATTTTACTTGGGAATTAGTTCCCGCTCCGGGCGAGTCGGCCTCCACATCCCCTCACACTCGCTTCAATACCTCACCTGGCGGGAAGAACGAAAACTATATAATACGAAA